>NC_136270.1:3574290-3659290 GCF_964187855.1 Myxine glutinosa
CGGTGGGTACAGAGAGGGATGGGTTTGGGACACAAGATTTAGAGGCAAACACAGAGTTGAGGCATTCAGCTTTTTCACGTGCGGAGTCAGCCGTGTGGCCATTTGAGGTGAGGGAGGGGATGGAGGGGGAACAAACACCAGAAACAGATTTGACCAGACGCCACCAGGATTTGGAAGAGGGAGACAGACAAGAGAGTTCTGTCCTGAGAACGGAACGGTCCTCATTTACTGCATGAGGAAACATTTTCTGCTTTCGTAATTACTCAATACAATTATGATTTTGAGTTTCCATTCATACGAAGCTTCTCTCTCTCTCTCTCTCTCTCTGTCTGTCTGTCTGTCTGTCTGTCTGTCTGTCTCTCTCTCTCTCTCTCTCTCTCTCGCGCCCCCTGCTGGTCGTTGGTGAGTCGTGCGTGGGTGTGGCAATCATGGCTGCTGTGTGTGAGGAGCTGTGAGTACTGTGTTGTGTTGTTGCCTTTCCCGTCCCCCTTTTCACTCCCTCTGTGTCCTTGTACGTGTTTGTGAAGTATTCCCCGTGTTTTTCCTTCTTTGTTGAGACAGGAGAGAGAAAGAGAGCGCGCATGGTGAGTTTGGTGCGAGTCCTAAAGAACCTTGTGTTCTTCGGGCCTGTGCTCTGCTTGCCGTGTTCTTCACTATCGTCGTTTATCGGCTCCCTTATTCTATTTCTTTTCATTTTACCTTCGCCTGCAGGCTTTGCTTGCGGTAGGTTCTATTTTGTTTTGTTTTTTCAAATATTTCCTTAGTTTTGGTTCATTTATCGCTATGGCAAACAGTCGTTTGCAGAACAGCATTTACGAGTCACTTACTCGTAAAAATGGGGTAATAGTTAGCCCACCCGACGGGGTTCGGGTCGATGACGTCGTGATGGGCTTGGGTGAACTCGTTGGTTTTGAAAATGTGTTAGCAGTTTCAAAGATGAACCAACGAGTTGTTGTTTTTCTTTCCGAGGAGCGCTATGTCGCTCAGGTGGTTGAAACTGGTTTGTCCTTACCGCCAGATATTTTCGTTAACGTTAGTATGTTGGACTCATCGGCGGTGAAAATCACTTTATCTAATTTACCGCCTTTTGTTAAAAACGAACAGATTTTGTCCGTTTTAACACAGTTTGGCACCGTGGTGTCAAAAATCTCCATGATTCCCTTCCGTTTGCGTTCGGATTCTACAGTCCGCCATATCATGTCCTTCCGGCGGCACTGTTACATGGTGTTAAAAAACAATGCTCAATCGCTCAATGCTTCAGCTACGTTGGTCGTTGAAAATCGAAATTATCGAATGTACATCGCAACAGAGACAATGACGTGTTTCACGTGTGGTGCCTTCGGACATTTAAAAGGTGCTTGTCCGAAGTGTGTATCCGGTGGCACATCTAGACAGTCAGGAGCAAATGCCGATCCTAGTGGCACATCTAGACGGACAGAACCAAATGTCGATCTTCGCAATGACAATGGCGCGTCTGGGACGGCAGATCAGCCTTCACATTCGAGCGCGGAAATCGATAATTCACCGGCTGATGACGCGGGTTTTACTACCGTGTCCTCCAGGAGGAGTTATAAAAGAGGAAGCGGTAATGAGGACATACAGGCGAGCGTTTCGAAAAAGATAGCGCCGTCGAACGAACGTAATGTTTCTTTTTTAGAAACAGAAGCCCCTGCAGCTGGTCTTCTGCTGCAGAATAGGTTCAGTGTGTTTGCTGAAATGGAAGAAGACGTTTCCGTTCATTCCTCTCATGAACAAGGACCAAGCGCAATGCCCCAAGATGTTGTGGTAACCCCCCCGGTTACTGAAACTAAAGTCAAGAACCACAAACCTGCTCTTGTCCCGCGCCCTGCTGACGATGAAGTGTCTGAAGTAATGGAGGCAGAAGAAGTAGCAGCTCCAGAAGGAGAGTGCAAAGCCTCTGATATAAAAACGTTAATCCCTGTTACGGTTTTTAAAACTCCCGCTGTGGAAACAGCTGCACCTTTAGTAGAAGACGATATTCCCGTTATGAGAGCATCGGTTTCGGTGTGTGGGGAAAAAAATGAAGACCTTTCGGATTACGACTCAGATGGGGCCTCGTCGCTCGCCTCTAGTGCTAGTAGCGAGGTCTGGAATGACCCAGCAATAGCCAAGGAACTGGAGGGTGATGATGATTTATCACCCATGGAAATTCTAAAGTTTCTTCAGGACACCTTTCGAAAGAAAAAGGTTAAAATTACAACCTTCTTCCCGAAACTGTCTGGCTTTATAAACTCCTCAAGACGTCTCCTCCTTAAGGCTGAACAACTTGGTGTGACTGAGTCACAAGTTTTTCGCCTGAGAAAGTGTGTATTGAAAGCTCGGAAAGAGCTACAAGCACACCCTAACTTCCCTGTACATGATAAATCTTCCCTACCTACACCATGACCTTCTCTGTTGTAACTTTAAATATAAATGGGGGACGTTCACCCCTGCGTAAAGCTCAGGTAAAGCTGCTTGTCGAGCAAAAACATTTCGATGTTGTTCTTTTGCAAGAGACAAGATGTAGCTCTTCGTGCATGAGCGAATGGACTCGCATCATGAAAGGACAGTGGTTCTTTAGTAGCTTGACCTGTCCTAGTGCTGAAGTGGCTATTTATTTAAATCCTTCTTTCTGTCCTGAAAATGTCACTTTTAAGGAGATTACTAAAGGGCATTTAGTCTCAGTTAATTTCTTTTATAATGGTTACAAACACACTTTAATAAATGTATATTCACCCAGCACGAGCACAGAAAGATTAGTTTTTTTCACACAGTTAGAAATGTCCCTCACACACCTTGATTTTGATGGTCTTGTTTGTCTGTGTGGGGACTTTAATTGCACACTGTATCCCACCCTTGATCGTAATGGAGAAGAGCCCCACCCATCAAGTACAACACCCTTAAAGAGAGCATTGTCCAAATTCTCCCTTATGGATGTATGGAGACTCCAGAACCCATCTGCACGGCAATACACGTGGTGCCGATGTGCAAATGGCCGGCTATCTCTTGCAAGGCTAGACAGATTTTACATCAATAATGACTCTAAACGTCATAGACCATGTTGACGCCACCCCAAGTGGTTTTTCGGACCATCACATGGTTGTTCTTCATATACTCTCCCCGGCTCGAAATCGTGGCACTGCCCATTGGACCTTCAATGTGAGTCTTCTGCAAGATGACGCTTTTCCTGTCTCCTTCCGAGCCTTTTGGGAAGCTTTACTACTACGGAAGCCTTCCTACTCCTGCCTCATACAATGGTGGGACAATGCGAAAACCCATATTAGGACCTTTTGCCAGCAATATAGCTCCTTTTGTACAAAGAACGAATCTGCGCTGCAATCTCTAATTGCCAAAGAAATATTGTCTCTCCAGTCAAGCCTCCCAGCTCCCAGTGCCGAAAGGACTAGTTCTTTAATAGCAACGAAGAAAGCACTCCTTGCTCAACTCTGTGCAAAACAAGCCAGAGGGGCTCTAATAAGGCTACGAATGGAGAACTACAGCTTTATTGATACTCCTTCCAAGTTTTTCTTTGCTTTGGAAGCACGAAAAAAGAGAAACCAGCAAATAACTTCGCTGCAGGCACCAGGAGGCCGAACAACACACGATCCAAAAGACATTAGAAGCTTGACAAAACAATACTTCTCTGACTTGTATTGCGCCAGAAACACTAAAGAAGACATGATTCGTTCCTTAACCACTTCTTTGCCCACCTTGTCCGAACCTGCATGTCAACAACTTGACAAGGAAGTGACTCTTGACGAACTCTTTACTGCGTTGCAAACTTTGCCCACAGGTAAAGCTTCTGGACTTGATGGAATCCCTGCAGAGTTCTACAAAACCTTCTGGGATTTGTTGGGACCTGAGTTGCTTGACCTCTTAGTTGATAGCCTACGAACAGGCTTGTTACCAATCAGCTGTCGCAGGGCTATACTTGCTCTCATACCTAAGAAAGGAGACCTCCAGCAGCTTAAAAATTGGCGTCCCATTTCGCTCCTCTGCACGGACTACAAGATTTTTTCAAAAGTTCTTGCCAACCGCCTCAAACCTCTGATTGGGGAGATTGTACACCCCGATCAATCCTATTGCATCCCTAAAAGGACAATACACGATAGCATTTTTATTGTACGTGACATGATTGACATTTGTATTGCTGAACATAGAAATGTTGGTCTGGTGTTTTTAGACCAAGAAAAAGCTTTCGACACGATTGATCACTCTTATCTCTTTGCTGTTTTACGGGGGTTTGGTTTTAAGGAAAATTTTATTTGTTATATCAAAATATTGTATAATAATATTTTTAGCTTGCTCAAAGTTAATAACATCTTAAGTCAGCCTTTCCCTGTTACCAGGGGTATTCGTCAAGGGTGCCCCCTGTCTGGCCTTCTATACTCCCTATCAATTGAACCTTTACTACATCGTTTACGCACACGGCTACAAGGGTTTTATCCTCTGCCGTTAGAAAATCCCGTAAAGACCATTGCTTATGCGGATGACCTCTGTGCAATTGTGTACTCCGATGACGATGTTCGCGCTCTGGTTGAGTCTGTCGAGGAATTTAGCCTGGCAAGCTCGACTAAAGTTAATTGGGAAAAGAGCAAAGCTTTTTACTTAGGTCCACGGAATGAAACTCCCCCTCCAACCCTACCAGGGCACCTCGTATGGACCAATGAAGGAATACACTACCTCGGTGTCTTTCTTGGAACTCAAGATTTTATTTCAAAAAACTGGGAGTCGCTGATTACCAAAACCGAGCAGCGGTTGATAAAATGGAGGGGACTATTGAGGCAGCTTTCCTTCCGGGGTCGTACTCTGGTCATTAATAATCTCGCGGCATCAATGCTCTGGCATGTTTTTAAAGCACTGCAGGCCCCAGGTTTTATCCTTAAAAAACTTCAAAGCTCTTTTGTAGATTTTTTCTGGGGGGGAAAGCACTGGCTCCGGCCAGGAATACTAAGCCTGCCGACTGCAGAAGGTGGACAGGGGCTAATAGATGTGACGAGCAAAGTGATGGCTTTTCGCCTCCTTTCAGTACGAAGGCTTCTATACTCCGACGTCCCATGGAAAGCCTTTGCCCATTGTTTGCTTAGGCAAGCTGGGAAACTTGGCTATGGTGACGAGCTTTTTCTTCTCGACGCGAAGCACGTGGATATGACATCGGTCCCGTTGTTCTACCGAAGCATGCTGGAAGCGTGGCAGGCTGTTTCTTTTCGCCGCGACACCAGTGCTTACTCCCTTCAGATGTTTTTAAATGAACCAATATTTTTAAATTCTTTTTTTGATGGGGTCTGTAGTGACAGATCTTTCATGCAAAAGTTTATTGATGTCGGCGTTACCAGAGTAAAACACCTCAGGAACCCCCTTGTACATAGATGGAAGCCAGCTGCTGACATTGCCGTGGCCACCAGTGTGAGGTCCATCAGAGTCATTGGCAGAATTTTCTCTGTGATTTTACGGACCTTTAAGCAAACCGGGTTAAAATGGGACCCAGACATAGAAGATGCCCTCCATCGATCCCAATGTCCTTTCCCAAATCTTCTAATTTTATTTCAAAGTTTTAGGCTCTTTAACCAGATGGAGAAATCCTCAGTGTACAATCTATGTGTTCTCACTCTTTTTCCTGGCAAACCTGCAGAGCCACAAGCTCATTGGCGAGCGCTGCTTCAAGCTAACCGTTTCACAACAATAAACTGGCAGGTGATGTACAAAGAACCTACTGTCAAGCGCTCGGGTGATCTACAATGGCGGTTAGCGCACCATATCCTGCCTTGCAACATCCTGTCCCACCGTATATGTCCTGAAAACTCGGAATTGTGCCCCTTTTGCGACACCCCAGAGACCATTTTTCACATTTTCATTGAATGTTCAAGGTTGGCCTCGTTTTTTAAAATCCTGTCACGTGTGATCCGGGGGCTCGGTTTGACTTTTACACATTGTGTTTTCATATTTGGTTTTAATGTTTTGTATCAATGTAAAAATGAATGTCTTTTAGCAAACTTTCTGTGTTCTGAGGCAAAACTTGCCATTTATTTATCGAGGAAACGAAAACTGCAGAACACTGACGTTTTAGCTGATGACGTTTTAACTGTTTTTAAAGCATTGGTTACATCGCGTGTTCTTTTTGAGTTTGAAACTCAAGATCCTGCTTTATTTAAAAATCGGTGGTGTGTGAAACAATCCTTATGTGGTATCGTTGGTGGTGTTCTAACAATCAATTTATAAATCTAAAATATTGCTTCTTTGTTACCCCTTTCCTTCCTGGTTATTTCTTTTGATGCCTGTACAAACATCCTTCACCATGTAAAACTTGTTTTCCTTGTAATAAAGGGGAAGAAAAGTCAAAAAAGTCTCTCTCTCTCTCTCTCTCTCTCTCTCTCTCTCTCTCTCTCTCTCGCCCCCTGCTGGCTGTTGCATTTTTGGGTGTGGCATCATGGCGGCTGTGAGCAACTGCTCTGTGTTGTGGTGAGTCCTTTGTGTGTTTTTCTCCTCTCCTGCCATACCCCTCCCTCTCCTTTTCCATCCTGTGTGCTTTGGCGTTTTTGTTTTTCATCCTTTCTGTACCTTTGTCTTCGAGAGAGAGAGAGAGCGCACAGTCCGGTGTTGAGAGGGTCCTAAGCCGGCGGTCTGGTATGGCCGCCGGGGGTATGTCTTTCTTCACTCTGTGGCTGTGTTTTAATGGCTTTAGGCTATAGCTGATCCGTTTGTTGGTGTTCCACAAACACTGGGTTTTCTCGGTTCTTGGTTACGAACTTGTCTTTGGTCGAGTTATGATGGCGGGCGAACGTTTCCGCATTGATACTTACGAATCGCTAACTCGTAAACACGGGCTAGTTTGTGTTCCTCCCAACGAGGTGGAAATTAATGATGTGCTTTCCGCCAGTGGAAACATCATTGGTGCACACCTTATTCGCGCTGCCTCTCGTATGAATAATAAATTTGTCGTATTTTTGTCCGAGGAGCACATGGTAGCGAGTGTAGTTGAACAAGACTTGTTCATTGAACCGAACACGTTCCTCTCTGTGTTCGCTTTACAAGCCCCTACGGTAAAGATCAAATATCCCGCCATTTATTAGAAATGAGGATTTACGTGAACAATTAAGCAAGTTCGGTAAGGTCGTATCGAGGATTTCGATGGTGCCGATGCGAAATGTTTGTGATCGATTCAAGCATGTCATGTCCTTTAAGAGAGTGGTGTTCGTATAGTAGTACATTATACAGTAGTACAGTAGTACATTATATTGCCTGCAAATGTGAAAACGCTCAATGTCGTGTTGAGTGTGAAAATCAACAGCTTTGAATACAAAATGTATGCCTCCTCGGAGGCTATGACGTGTTTCGGGGGTGGGGCTTACGGGCATGTGAAGAGTGCCTGCCCCAATGCAGTTACACCGCAGGAAAGCAGAGGATTGGTGAGGAGCGACTCCTCCTCACCGCACACCCACGGGGAGGAGGTGGATCGAGTGGTTAACCCGCCCACCCCACCCACTGTGGTGAGCGAAGCGCCAGACCCGACCACCCCGACGGGGAGGGGAGGGGAGGGGGGGGAGTGATAGATTAAGAACGTGAGGTGACTAACCCCGCCCCTCCACCTAAGGTGGGAATGAAAGTGGTTGAACCCTCTCCCATTTCGTCCACTGTACACGACAGTGCGGACGATAACATGGAAGTATCGGTAGCGGACACCAGGAAAAAAGGTCAGAAGCGTTCAAGTGATGAAGCCTGTGATTCCAAAGAAAAACAAAATAAGATTCAGATCGTGTCAGGCTCGCAGGACCTCCAGGGTGAGGCCGACACCGGAAACTCCTTGGCGGTAACAAGAGATGGTACCGGAAGTGTGTGTACGTGAGGAAGATTCGCTTGCACCACTTGCCGAGATTCAGGATGACCCGGAAAATAGTCGATCCTCTCAGGATGTGGTAGGTCCTTGTCCTGATAACCAAACTCGCTCAGACGAGTTAGCAGCTGGATCTGCTCGTGGGGAGAAAATAGATAAAGGGGAAAGTCCTTGCGACTGTGAGGATAACGTTAACCCTTCCCTGACAGATAAAAATGAAAGGGATGATGAGGTGGGGGACATACTTAGAGCCACAGGGGATATGGTAAACTTGGAAGGGGCTGCAAAGAGCGCGGAGGTCCTTGACCCTGTAGAATTGCTGTTTCCAAAACTAAGTGCTCAACAAATAGTAGGAAAAGGTGCAGATCAAGATGAAGCACTTGATTCTGATGAAACATCTTCTACTCCACTCTTTTGTGCTTTAAGTACTCAAGAGAGTGAGGCGGTGATGACAACACCATCACCAGGGTTTCTCAATAAAATGTTATTAAGTTCCTTGATGAAACGTCAGGAAAAGACATGTAACTAGAGCTTCCAGGGAAGCAGAACTCAACTCAACTGAACTGACTGGACAACTTTAAAGTAGGTCGGTTGTCTGTACTAGATTTGACTTAAATGAAAAGCCAGCAACCTTGTGTAATAATTTTAAGGTCCTTGTATCCTTATACTTGTCCTTGTTTTACAATTGATACAATGTTACACTTTGCAACAATTTTGCAGAAATATAGTTGTGTAGATAAAAGGAAACGGGTGTAATTCGCTTTCAAAGTCACCCACCCCCACATCTTGTCCCAGTGAACTTGCCCACAAAACGTCACAAGTGCATATTTAAGTGACGTCAGAAGAAATTGCAGGGAATCCTTGTCATGAAAGTTATAGGGAAAATGTATATGGACATTTCATATACATGCTAATCATTGAGAAAAATATTACCTGACTGCCAGAAACTACGACTGCAAACGTGACGATGCATCTTTAAGCTTTGCAACAATATTGCAGAAATATAATTGAGTAGGAGTAAATGTTTCATGATATTTATATGTCAAATGAATACAAAATATATAACAACAATTTATAATTTATATTCAAAATGAAGGTGTGCAAGAAACATTGAAAAAGTGTTGAAATGTCATGACAATTATACATGCATTGTAAGAATTTGACATTCGGCTCCCCCACAATGTTAATTCTGGGTACTTTCATACACATATACAGTCACGTGAAAAAGTAAGTACACCCCATGTAAAGTTTTGACTTTTTCAACATATTTCAACATACAGCTATTTGATCTTCATCTCAACAGTATTGACAGATAAAGGTGATATAATATAACAAATATCATGAAACATTTACATTTTGTAGTCCATTGTATAATTTAAATAAACATAAATGCAAATTTCGCATGTGGAAAAAGTAAGTACACCCTTGGCTCTAATAGGTGGTATTGCCCCCTTTGGCAGAAACAACCTCAAGTGGGCGTTTCTTATAACTATCTACCAGTATCTGACATCGACTGGGAGAAATTTTTGCCCACTCCTCCATGCAGAATTCTTTCAGCTGTGCGATGTTTGAGGGGTTTCTTGCATGCACAGCTCGTTTCAAATCCCCCCACAACATCTCGATGAGATTTAGATCTGGGCTTTGACTTGGCCATTCCATAACCCTCCATTTCTTTCTTTTCAGCCATTCCTTGGTGGATTTACTGGTATGTTTAGAGTCATTGTCATGTTGCAAGGTCCACCTTGGGTTGAGCTTCAACTTTCTGACAGATGGCCTCACATTATCCTCAAGCACCCCCTGGTACAATGAAGAATTCATAGTGGATTCTATGATGGTGAGCTGCCCAGGCCCTGATGCAGAAAAGCTGCCCCAAACCATAATATTTCCACCACCATGCTTTACAGTTGGTATCAGGTTCTTGTGGTCAAATGCTGTCTTTGGTTTTCGCCTAAAACATGTCTTCTGGTACTGTGGCCAAATAGCTCTACCTTCGACTCATCTGTCCAGAGCACATTGTTCCAGAAGTGCTGGTCTTTGCCTCGGTGTTCATTGGCAAACTTTAGTCTTGCCCTGATGTTCTTTCTGGACAGTAAAGGTTTCCTCCTGGCACACCTCCCATGTAGATCAAATTTGTGAAGCCTCTTTCTAATGGTAGACTCGTGCACTTTGACATCAACAGTGGCAAGAGCTACCTGTAGGTACCGTGATGACATTCTGGGGTTCTTAGAGACTACTTTCAGCATCTTGCAGTCTGCTCTCGGGCTGAACTTGCTGGGGCGGCCTGGCCTGAACAAGTTGGCAGTTGTTTGGAATCCTCTCCACTTGTAGATGATCTCCGGACAGTCGAATGATTGATTTCAAATTGTTTGGAGATCTTTTTAAATCCCTTCCCAGACTCGTAGGCATCGATAACCTTCTTTCTGAAGGCCTCAGAGAGCTCTTATTATCTATGCATGGTGATGCCGCACACTTCAACAACAAAGAGCAAACCAAACGAAATGTCAGGTTTAAATAAGACAGGTTCCTCCAATATCCTCTCTAACGATGTTCTAATCATTTGCACCTGAGCTGGTGCACCTGATTCTAATTTTATGTATTTGAAGTAACTAGGGCATGCCCGTACTATATCTATATCTAAAATTATATCCCCCCCTCTATTTACATGAAATGGTTTGGTCCATGAAATGTTTTGGTCCATTCGCAACGCCAAAGCGAACGGCGAACGCTTTACATGAAATGGTTTGGTGCATGAAATGTTTTGGTCCATTCGCAACGCCAAAGCGAACGGCGAACGGCTTGCGAGTACAGTGACAATCCCCCCGGGGTTTTTATTAGTTTTAAAACATAGTTTAACGCCAACATAGCGCCAACATAGTTTGCAAACGTGAAATAAATGAATACGCTCTCAAATGTGCCATCCGAGGCAGAGTGTGTCCGCCACGTTCGGCACACGCGATAGCTCGCTGCTCTCTGATTGGTTGAATCGTTTTTTGGACATAGCTCGGTAAGTAATTGTCCGATTAATATGAAACCTT
The DNA here is from genome assembly GCF_964187855.1 of Myxine glutinosa. Taxonomy (NCBI): domain Eukaryota; kingdom Metazoa; phylum Chordata; class Myxini; order Myxiniformes; family Myxinidae; genus Myxine; species Myxine glutinosa. The sequence continues at coordinate 3,585,157 of NC_136270.1, forward strand.
GAAAAGGCACATCCTCGGGTCCCCAGCAATATACCTGGCAAGTTTAAAGTATATCGGACCCGTGGTTGTCGAGAAACAGCGGTCACAGACAAACAAACGTACAAACGTACAAACAAACACACAGAGATTACTGGAATTATAGATAGATGATAAATGTCAGGGTGTACGTACTTTTTCCACATGCCAAATTTGCATTTATGTTTATTTAAATTATACAATGGACTACAAAATGTAAATGTTTCATGATATTTGTTATATTATATCACCTTTATCTATCAATATTGTTGAAATGAAGATCAAATAGCTGTATGTTGAAATATGTTGAATAAGTCAAAACTTTACATGGGGTGTACTTACTTTTTCACATGACTGTATACAGATGCTTTAGAACTGAAATAAGTGTCTGTTTTTGAGATGAATAAATTAAGCTGATCTGTTGCCTTGTTTTTTTTAAACTATTCTTCACTATAGAAATAGTGTCATACAAGGTTTAATGGGTAATGGTCAGGAAAATAGCTGGATCATGATACACGTACATGTAATTTCTAGGTATCCTTCTGTGTCTATGTATTTTCATATACATATAATCATGATCTGAGCGAAAGTCAGAAATCAATTCATCTCTTCATATATACAAAATCATGATCTGAAAACACAGTAGGAATAACTTCACCTCTGGCCTGTCTAACATTTGTGAAGATGTGATCAATCATGGATCCACTTGAATGTGTTCTCTTTGTGACGATCTGTTTCGTCATGGATGTTTCATTCATGAAAGTCAGATCATCAACTTGTTTGGTTGTGTAATCGTCACTACTGTCCTTCCATAAATTAATGTTGAAGTCTACAAGAATGATCAAATCTCCATCGGCTTGAAACACTGGCAGTAGCTTATCTGTCATGTCCTTTTGCAGTTTTTGGAAATTACAAGTTGGACTGCTGTACAGTACTGCAACATCAGTCAGTGATTCTTGTCCTCTTACAGACACCTTCAAGAATTCAAAGTCTTTGTCAGTGTACCTCACTACATCTGATACATCAATATCTGTTTTGACATACATCACTAATCCTCTATGGGGTCTTGTATCACCAACAGCAGTTCCATCTTTCCTGTACATTTCATATCCTGGAATTTGAAATCTTGCCATGTTGTCTCTTTCAAGCAACCATGTTTCAGCAAGGCATATGATATCTAATGATGTCAAATTTGGATCACACTGCACATCTTCAATATGCTTACATAGAGATCTCACATTCAAAAAACCAACTGTGAATGAGTTCAAACCGTTATAAACTGGTTCATATGACAGTTTCATCTGTGCTACATTCCGCATTCTCACCATTTCTGCCTGTACTTTTTTAGACACTGAGATTGCTTTCTCGTTCAAATTCAGCACAAAGAGATCGGACAATTTTCTCACTCTGGTTAGGGCAACATAATGCATATGTGGTTGTCTTTTCGAAGCACTGATCATATCAACTACAACTTTGTCAAGTGTGGAACCTTGTGATTTGTCCACAGTTTTGGCTGCTGAGGGAGCTAATGGAAATTGTATCCTGGTCACAGTTTTCCCCTGTAGAAGGATGGTCTGCTTGTATCAAATATGGGTGTCCATGTCCTACTGATATCTCTCTGGAAGAATGAATGAATGAATGGTCGTTTTAAGGCCCTTTTCCCCGCTGGAGCAGGGGTTAGCCTTGCGGGCCCCATGACAATCATGGTTCCCTGTTTGAGGCAATGTTTTTATGGCCGGATGCCCTTCCTGACGCCAACCCTTAGTCGCCTCTTACGATGCGCAGGGATACGGTGTACCTATTCTAAATCGGGGTACACACCGGGATCATTCATCCCAGCAAGCTGGTACTCAATTTGCCGACCTCGGAAGGATGACAGGCTGAGTCAACCCCCCTGGTGTTAATTCAGCGATCGACCGGGATTCGAACCCAGGATCCTGGGATCCCAAGCCGGCACCCTAACCGCTAAGCCAACACCTTGCTTAGCTTAGCAACTCTCTGGAAGAAATGCTGATATTTGGTTCTTTGTTCTTGGCCAATAGTGGAGTCTTCAAATTCTACCCATATTATACTTGGTCGAGATGTGCTTTCCTGTCTGTAGTCAACATGTTTCAATATGCATGTAGTGCCATTGTTCAAACCATCTTTCATTGAGACGTTAACAGTAAGATCATATGTCAGTCCAACGGCAAAGTCTATCTTTGTTGCAAGACCACGTCTTTTCTGACTTTATTTTCCATCTCTTTCATATGAATGCATGACTTCAATGAATTTTCTTTTCACTGCAGCTGAACCATCACCTGCTACTTGATCATTGCAAAGAACAGTACATTTTTGTTGACTGTTTGAATGGTAAAATATCTTTGAATTGAATGTATTCCCATCAGCGTTCTTGTAAAACAAATGAATGGCACTCTGTGGATAGTCAGGCTGCTTATCATCAGTCTTTCTTTGTTTGAGAGCATGAATGTCATCTGCTGTTTGTTGTCCTTCACGGAGTCTATTTAGTAGGTCTGAAAACATTGTGTCATCTCTCTGTCTCATGATCTGGGTAAGCTCATGCATAGTAAAGTATTCCCTCCACAAGTTTGTTGCGAGAACTTCCGCACCTTCCTTTGAAGATTCAAAGATCCATCCATCCATTACTGGCCGAAGCTGATACAGATCTCCAACAAGTATCAAATGGACACCACCAAATGGAAGATCATTTTGTTTAATTGCTTTGAGTCTTTTGTCCAACATAATGAATTCATTTGTACCAACCATGGATATCTCATCAATTATAACAACCCTCAGATCTCTGTATCTTGCCTGAAGCATTGACCTCTTCTCTGGGCTCAGATTAGCATTTGCATCATATCCTTGACTTGCAGGTAAACAGAATGCAGAATGCAGTGTTGATCCATTGATGAGATATGCAGCCTTTCCAGTTTGTGCACATAATAGAACTCTGCAAGATTCTGGATCTTCACCAGCTTCTCTTCACAATATCCTTGAAAGGCCCTCATGCAAAGCCTTAATAACAACCGATTTCCCCACACCTGCTCCTCCTGTGAGAAAAACATGCAATGGTTCCTTTGCAGGCTTGTTTTTCACCCAGTCCAAGACGTGAAGAAAAAATTCTCTGTTTCACATTCAGTGTTCTGATCGTTTTGTAAAATTCAGCGTCTTGCATGCCATGTGATGTTATTGCGGCATCCGGTCTTTGTGCACCAACACCCAAATCTACTCCCAAGTCATAATTTCTGTGATGTTCTGGCCTGTCAGGATCAAAGCATATAAATTTCTCAGCTTCTTTACTTCCTTCATCTTCATCTTCTCTTTCAACCTGCTCAACTTGTGGAGCAACTTCATCATGATCAATTTCTTCTTCTGCAAACTGCAATGCTTCATCTATTTCCTTTGCAAAGTGCTCGTACTTGGCCAATTTTGCATTGATAGTGTATTTCATTGTATCGAAGTGTTCTTCAAATGTTTGACAAGTCCCAAGGAGATCAACATCTTCTCTTCTCCGAGGATGAAAGAGCATGATTTTCCCTCTGTAGTAGTTTCCTGAATTTGTTTCCTTGTTGAATCTGACATACCTGATAACCTTTGGTTTAGGTCTCTTTCTTATGACAATCCCGGACTTCAGTTCAATCTTGAAACTGCTGTCACTCTGAAAATCATCCTCAGTAATTTCAGCATCATCTTCATCATCGTCATCCCAGTCGTAGTCATCTTCATCCTCTTTCTTTGGGTACTTGATGTCAAGTTCTGAAGCATAATCTGCCAAACACCAATTCTCTAATTGTTTTGGTCTTTTTGAATACCTGTTTATAAGACCTTCGGCAACAATACCTGTAGAGTCTTTTGGCAGTTCCTCCAAAGCAGATTTAGTTTTCACAAGTACAGTTCTGTTCTTTTTGTCCGACGTGTTGATGAAAATGACATCTCTAGTTGCCCGGGTGAGTGGCAACTGAAGCACCGGGTAACAAGCTTCTTGTGCACCAATTTCGACACTGTTGAGAAATTTATTTCCCATGTGCTTGACTTGATTGATTATGTCCATGTTATTTGCATGTGCCTCTTTGCAAGTTTCCCTCAAAAGCTGACTCATACCTCTTTGTGATTTGCTAATGTATGAAACAATGTAAATTGCACATGCATATGGATCCAGCACAAACTGAATGTCATGATTGGCCTTCCATACACTCAAATGTCCTCTGATGTAGGGGGTTAATCCTCGATTCCCACACTTCTCTTTTCAAGAAGACCTTTGGGCCAGTTAGAGAGCTTCTTATAGCTTTGATGTATTTTTCTTCAGTCAGCTGAAGCTGAGTCAGGAATTCATCAATAGATATAACACTCTAATCTTTCAGATCATCCAGATGCTTCTGTATTCTTTTATATATTTCTTTGTATGTCTCGACATCAGTTTCAAGTGGCTCAAGTACTGTTGTCTTTTTCATTGGTGGAAGAGGGAACCCAAACCTGCAAACTGGTTTCCCTGATTTCTTGCATGTAACTGAATGTTTATGGCTATTTCCACAATAAATGGTCATTTTGACGGACCCTACTTTGAAGTGTATTCTTGACTGGATATGCTGGTCGAAGAATGTGAGCTAAATTCTGTTTGAGAGCACATGTAATAAAGTTATAATGGAAATAAAACCATCGCCGAGTAGTGCCTCGTTTCATTTGTGTGGGAGTGTATTGTATGAAAGAGTGTGATACAGAAAGCACTTTTTGTGTACTGTTGTATTGTACATCATGTTCATGTCTCTCAGGTTGGCCCTGTTTGAAATCTGGGTGATAACTATTTTAGTTATTGTTGAACACTACAGTCAGTTCTTTCAATTCAGTTAGAGTTCAATATATTTCTGTTTCATCGTTTTTTTTCGGAGAGACCGCAAAACTTCATTACCCACGTAACGCATGTTCATCAAAATATTGCGTGAGTAAGACAGCAGAGTTGTAAAATAGTCAGAAGATGTACACATTTTATGCTTGCAACAAAATATGCAGGGGTGCTTATACCTTCCGTTCACAAATGTCAAATAAAGCCTACTTTGTAAATACTAATGAATAGAATGTTACTAATTCGTAAGTGTGTTGTCCGTCAAATTGTTACGTGGGTAATATCATGTCATTCCCAAATCGGTAAGCATGGTCACAATCCATTGAAACACGGTTTCTTAGCAGACCTCGCTTACCCACTACCAGCATCACAAAACAATCGCTAGTTCCATGGGAATCTCGGCACTACGATCTGTCCAATGTGTTACGTGTGTAATGAAGTTTTGCGGTCTCTCCAAAAAAAACTATGAAACAGAAATAGATTGAACTCTAACTGAATTGAAAGAACTGACCGTAGTGTTCAACAATAACTAAAATAATTATCACCCAGATTTCAAACAGGGCCAACCTGAGAGACATGAACATGATGTACAATACAACAGCACACAAAAAGTGCTTTCTGTATCACACTCTTTCATACAATACACTCCCGCACAAATGAAACGAGGCACTACTCGGCGATGGTTTTATTTCCATTATAACTTTATTACATGTGCTCTCAAACAGAATTTAGCTCACATTCTTCGACCAACATATCCAGTCAAGAATACACTTCAAAGTAGGGTCCATCAAAATGACCATTTATTGTGGAAATAGCCTTATGTCTCTGGAACTCTTGAGATATTGTTCATCTTCATCTGATACATCTGATGAACATGTGATGTGTTCATTTATGAATGACACAATTTCTTCCTCTGAATCATTCTTGTATGAAGGAGCATTGTCTATCCACATAAGCATATGAATGTGGGGGGAGCCTCGTTTCTGAAATTCGACTCGATAGAAATAGTCTTTCAACTTTCCAAGTGGTGCGTGAGGACTCATCAGAACTGTCTTTATAAATTCGTGTACTCTATGATCAAAGAAGCGAGTGCATGTAACATGATCTTTTCTCACAAGCTTTGTTTTTTCATTCCAAGACATGTTCTTCACATCTTCATCTGATAACTTTTTGCCAGTGCTAATCTGAGCCAATGCTTTAATCAAATCATTCCATCTTGTATCTGCAGCTGAGAATGATCCAAACCAAGAAGGCAAACCAAGCAGCCCGATCATTGCAAACACCTCTTTTTTCTTTGACTCTAGGTAAGGGGAAGAGTTTCTCAAAGTCCTGAAAATACAATAGCCTTCGTCAAGCTTAGTAATTTCTTCAAAAGACTGAGGGTTCAGTATCTCTTCTGCATTTAACTTTTTATCTCCCAATTTGCATTGTCTTGGTGCCAAATGAACTTTGTCTGATATTTGTTTCATTTGCAATTTCTTCATCTTGAAGAAGATGTTTGGAACATTGGAAGCAGCTCGTCTATCAACGCTCCTCAATTCCCATTTGGCAAGGTCACTGTAATGAACATCTCGTTCACGGTCCTTATTCTCTTGTCTTCTCTGTCCACAAAATATTGTTGGAAAAGATAAGTATTCTGCATCTTTATCTTGATACAAACTCTTGGGTACCTGTCCTTCAGAAAGAGCGAATGTGAAGGTCTGATGTGATACAGGATCATCATCATCAATCAGTGTGTCATTATTACCAGAGCGTAGATCTTGCTCATCAATCTCACAAAATTCATCGTTCTCATCTGATCCAAGGTCATTTTCTGAACTTCTATTGTCACTATTCGCATTTTCTTGTTGTGATCCAGTAACAAATCCTTCAATAATTTCCGTATATTCTGTCACCCTCTCTCAATACAGTATTCAGAAAATCTTCTGAAAAATCATAGTTTTCAAACACATGTGCCAACATACCGAGACTCATGCAAGTGCATTGTCGATCACGAGAATCTGAACTAAATTCTGAACTTGAAGCTTGACTGAAAGATGCAAACAAAATATTGTGACTGTTAGTACATTCAGATATGATTCCATTAGCCTCATGAGATTGAAGTATATTTGTCTTCTCATTCTCTGTTTTTGATAAACCTGTCTTGACTTTACGTGCATATGTTTCATTGCCAGACCTTGTCACCATTCCGGTGACGTTTGTATTCGTATAAGTTTCATTTTGAGACTTCATCACCATTCCGGTGAAATTTGTTTTCGTATTAAGTTCGTTCTGATCCCTGATCACCATTCCGGTGAAATCATTTTCACTGATCACCATTCCAGCGAAATTTGAATCGTGCTTCACCATTCCGGTGACATTTGAATTGTACTTCACCATTGCGGTGACATATGAATCGTTCTTCACCATTGCGGTGACATATGAATCGTTCTTCACCATTGCGGTGACATTTGAATCGTACTTCACCATTGCGGTGACATATGAATCGTTCTTCACCATTGCGGTTACATTTGAATTGTACTTCACCATTGCGGTGACATATGAATCGTTCTTCACCATTGCGGTGACATTGATATCCCTCTGATCTACGAATGCAGTTGAAGCAGTGATCCCACTGTTCAGCTGATTCCATGATGCAGTAGCGATACCACAAGATCCCACAATATTGCTCTGATCTCCAAATGGTGCAGCACGACAGCCAGCGCTTTCACTATGCTCTTGCTGATTTGTCAATCCAGAGCCAATATCATGCACTCTCAACCCACTCATTCCGCGCGCAGCAGCAGCACGTCTCTGACTAGCACTCTTCTTCTTCAGCTTCGGCATCCTGAAATTAAAAAGATTTTTTGTCAATTTCTATATGAGATATATATACCTGGGCGATATGAGATTCCATCTACGAGATGAAATAGGAGATTGTCTATTAAAAAGTCAATTATACTGCTTGTGACTGTACTGCCATGGCTTACAAACACTACACTGTATGCTCCGGGTGATAAGAGATTCCATCTACGAGATGAAATAGGAGATTGTCTGATTAAAAAGTCAATTATACTGCTTGTGACTGTACTGCCATGGCTTACAAACATCGCTTGATGAGAAAGAGCTTGTTTTTATGGTCTTTTCATGCCACGCGGCCAGACATAACAGCGATGAACAAAGGAGCCTTTATCTTATGTAATCCACAATACTATATAGATTTCCCACTCTTTTTATAATATTAGAACTTTGATTATATGCTTTTAATTCATCTGTGAGAGGCTATTGTGGAAAATCGCATCATATCATGCATAAAATTGTTCGAACCTCCTAATTTGAAAGCTATAGAACCTAGAATAGCGATGTATGCAGTGATTCATAGGTATGAAGGATCAGATATTCGATGATGTGTGAGGAAAGTGAAAAAAAGAAATTGAGCGCTTATTCGTGCAGAAACTGTTTTTTTTTGTTTTGTTTTTTGTATACATAATCGAGGCTCGTGAAAGAGCTAACATTTATCACACAAACAAATCAAACAGCCAAACAAAGTATATAAAAAGGGGAGCGGTAGACAAGATGGGGAGAGAAGGGGAAGCACACAAACACAACATTTGAGAGCGGGGATATCGGGTTGTGGCCTGTTGTGGCCTGTTCCAAAGAAAGGCGTTTTTGTGCAGGCCGATAAAGTATAAGACCCCTGTGAGGGATAGTGGACTGACCAAGGATAAAGCTTGTTTTTGTTTTAATTAAATAGCACCATTAATAATCTTCAAAAAGGGTGTTTTAACACACCCAAACAACCGGTTTTCATTCATGCACTTCCTTGGAGTTTGAGAAGTATGCATGAAATGTTTGGGGCCGCTAGGTTTTGTGGTTTTGGAGTTATGGAGTAGACAGACACACACCCTGCCTTTTATTATTATAGATTACGCCTCCCATGATGGTTCTAACCTGTTTATTCAGAATCTTTGGTGTTGAGAAAGAGAAGCACTGCATTCAACTGAGGAAAATACATGTTAACACATTGATTATATGCTTATATACACACTATGCTCCAAGTGTGAGTTAAACTCATTTTTAAGAACACAAAAAAAACTTTGAGCTAAAATGCTTAAATCTTTCTAAAAATATATATTATAGCTAGAAAAGTTTTTGTTGCGAAGCAAATGGATATAGAAAAGATGTACGTACAATTAAACCAAGTGAAATGAACTAGAACGACACTTCGATGTCACAACGTTGACCGATATGCCTCCACCCACATTATCACATCTTACTATAATTCACCAAATGTCTGTCTGTCCGTCTGTTCCCAGGTACCGCAAAAACGGCTGAACCGATCGCGACGAAATTTTGGGTGGGTAATCCTCTGACCCCCTGGAGTAAATTGTTTTTCAAAATTTTTTCCAATATTTCCAATATCCAATTTTCCAGTTTTTCCAAACACGATGGAATAATATTTACCGATATGAACAGTGATGTGGCTTTTATTGAAATTCTACAAATACTGTTTAGATTTTGATGATTTGCATGTGATATGATTTAACAGATGTTTATATAAATCGTTTTAAAAAATTGAAGCCCCGCCCATAGGGCAGGTACCATTGCTAGTAATTGTAATACTTGTACCAAGTTTGATTTAAATCCATTCAGCTCTTCTCAAATTATCACATTTTTACCTGACATGACCTCTGACCTATGACCTTTTGACCCCAAAATTTAATCAGTTCATGTTTACGTCATTATACATATCTATACCAAGGTGGAATTTAAATCCCTTCAGCTGTTCACAAGTTATCACATTTTTACCTGATATGACCTCTGACCTTTGGCCTTTGACCTCAGGACCCCAAAATCCAATCAGTTAATCTTTACATCATTATACATATCTGTATCAAGTTTGAATTAGATCACTTCAGCCGTTCTCAAGTTATAGACCTATTACAGACTTTGACCTTTGACCTCTTGACCCCAAAATCTAATCAGTTAACCTTTACATCATCTATCTATAATTCCACTAATCTCTGTGTGTGTGTATGTGTGTATGTCTGTGTGTTTGTCTGTGACCGCTGTTTCTTGACAACCACGGGTCCGATATACTTGAAACTTGCCAGGTATATTGCTGGGGACCCGAGGATGTGCCTTTTCAAGGTTTCATATTAATCGGACAAGTAGTTACCGAGCTATGTCCAAAAAACGATTCAACCAATCAGAGAGCAGCGAGTTATCACGTGTGCCGAACGTGGCGAACAGACTCTGCCTCGGACGGCACATTTGAGAGCGTATTCATTTATTTCACGTTGGCAAACTATGTTGGCGTTAAACTATGTTTTAAAACTAATTAAAACTAATTTGCGATTCTTTCGCTTTCCTGCGCGTTTGTGCACGCTATGGCGATTTCTTTACCAACCTCCGCAAGCCGTTCGCTTTGGACCAAACCATTTCATGTAAATAGAGGGGGGGGGGGGGGGGGTTGTCACCGTACTCGCAAGCCGTTCGCTTTGGACCAAACCATTTCATGTAAATAGAGGGGGGGGATTGTCACCGTACTCGCAAGCCGTTCGCTTTGGACCAAACCATTTCATGTAAATAGAGGGGGGGGATATAATTTTAGATATATATATAGTACGGGCATGCCCTAGTTCTATATAACTGTACTAAGTTTGAATTAGATCATTTTAGCCGTTCTAAAGTTATTGCGGTAACGAAAACCTATCACGGATGGACAGCCGAACGGACAATCTGAAAACATAAGGCGACTTAGTCAACGGAGGCATCAAAGATATTCCTGTACAGCCAACTTCACTTTTATGCCAAACATTTATTGTCCATCTTTGAGATTTGTTAAACCAAAATTTCGACCACTATATTATTGATAAGTGCTAAAATGTTGGGTCTTCATTTCCCTTTAACATTTGTGCACCTGTGACCTTTGTGAAATCCCCTATGCTAACTAACGTTTAATATGTCTACTCTGATTGGGATGGCCAGGCCACAATGCCACACGGTCACTGGAAAATTGGAAAATTTAACAGTTGTGGATTTTTTTTGTATAGTGTTGAGGCTCATGGACGAGCTAGAACACAGAACGGATCAGGTCATAGCAGGATCAGGTCATTAAGTGGAAGGCAAAAGTGAAAACCTGGAAAGAGGTGGGCTTTTGGAGGGGAGATGAACGGGGGTAGAAAAGATCATGGTTTTGGAAATGGAGATGATCAGAGATGGTGGTGACCAGCTGTCTTGAAGCCCTGAAGGAAAGAATGAGATTGAAAAGAATGTGGAATTTGGTTCCACAGGTGGGGAAAAAAGAGGAATGAATGAGTGGAGGTGGCAGTGATTCTTGATTTTGGTAGTTTCATCAGAAGGGGGTCGATGTTGGACCACGTGCACCTTGCAGAAGCTTGGTGGGTGGGAGTGGTGAAGGGGTGTGGACAGAGCATGGCAAGCACAGAGGGTGCAATCTACGAGAAATGAGGTGGTAGATTAAGATAGAGAGACCACCAACCGATCTGTCATGTGAAAGTGATGGACCCAGAGACTCAGCTTAATCACAGAAGATACAAATGATTTTAAAGCCTTCGCTTCCACGGCGTCAAACTGAGCAAGATGTGAGGCAGGGGTCCCAGCCCAAAGGGGAGAGCAGTAGACCATATTTTTGACATCTTTATACATTAACATCTTTGGTGCCCTATACCACACCTCCAGCTGCTGTGTCAGGATGAAAAAATGCACTACTGTCCCCTTCGACATTATCACAAGAGTTCGCCAAGGTTACATCCTGTCACCCTTCTTGTTTGTTTTTATTTTTGTTTTTTTATACATCTAAAGCTCGTAATGAATCTGCCACTCACGCACACATGGACATACTGACGAGACAAACAGCCACTGAGCTTTGGGGAAGTGCCGTCACTTCCCGGAATACTCTGGGTACCAGCGACATCACAATAATGGCATTTTCTCACCGCACTCAGCAGGGCATTTCATCAGGGGGAATGTCCTCCTCCGTATGGATGCCCTCTGATGGGGATTGTCCACGCTCTGAGCGTCAATCAAGGAACTAGGTCTAGGTCCTCCAACTACCCAAGAGGTGAAATGCTAGAGTTGCTTTTGAATGGATTCCACCTGGTGGGAAAAGAAAGAGGGAGGCCAAAAAAGATTTGAAGGAGTACCTTAAATGAGAGGGAAAAGGAAGACTTCAATGAGAGGGAAAGCACCGAGAGCGGAGCGAAAGAGCTGGTTGGTAACCGGATTCAATGAAGACTACCCAATGTCCCAAAATGGGGGATGCAGGAACTAACTAACTCACTAATCTCCTTTTAGATTGATTTGCGTTCAACTGTCTGTAAATTAATGACAAACTGAAAGTGATATGTAAGGCGGTAAAATTATAAATGAATTCCATAACTTACTTCGTCTTGTGATATTCATTGTGATCTTTCAATTTCAACAAGTTCCACGTGTCGTCCACCATTATACGCCACGTCTCGTGTTTTCTAATGAGTGTTGGAAGACATAATGTGTAAGTAAATTGCAAACAACCAATAGTGATGCTTCTAGAGTTTTAAGGAAATCGTCAAAGTTGTGGTGAAGCCACCACAATGCAAGGGGAATGGTCCACAATGGTCCACAATGCAATGCAAGGGGAAGAATCTCGGGAATCTATAGAACACCTTCCTAAATCCGTGCTGGGTGGGTGTCTAACTTGGAATACAAGGAAATAGGACGTGGGAGAAGGTCATTTGGGTCATCATGTCCTGTGCTTCATCCGCACTCAATCAATTAAATCTGTCAGTTATCATCTATGAAACTGAACCAATCTACTCTTTAACCAATTTATTTGAAAGTGGAGTGGAGGGCTGGCAAGAAGGTCTAGACTCGAGGGATGCACTCTCGCCTCTCAGCCGTCTTGCCTGGGTTTGAATCCCGACCCAGCTACAAACTGCCATCCTGGTGCTGTTTGGCCATTTTAAAGCTGCCCACACTTTATTCAGATTGTTTTTTGGTTTGAAAATTATTTTCCCGTTCCATTGCTTACATACTACTGTTTTGCCCACAGTACTTTGCGCGGAGAGGGTTGGGCAAATCACAAAGACGTACAGTGATATTGATGCCGTCACCCGCCTTTTGGAAGAGGTGAGCTTGTGTTCATCTGATACCTTCAGGACTGAGCAAATGAATTCAGCTACCACTGTCTTTTGACTAATTTGTAATTTCTTTCTTGCAGGTAATATAACTCCACACCATGCCCAATATGTCAAACTCAACGAGTCTCAAAATAATAGCCAATTAAAAAAAAACAACATAAACAACATCACTTCATATACGGACATTCAATATTAGGAAATTTGCTACAACGGAAATGAGTAATTAGGGATTAAATTTCGACATACAGATGGATGTAAAAATTGCTATAATGGGAATTTTGCATGTTAGAATTTTTTTTATACACACACACACACACACACACACACACACACACACACACACACACATGTATGTATATATATATATATATATATATATATATATATATATATATATATATATATATATATATATATATATATAAGTTCAAAACACACCTGGTCACAAGTGTGCCGCACTGACCGGGTCCTCAGTCAAGGTCCTCAGCATCATCCCTTTTCGGCCCTTCAACCTCGATACGGTCAGCTAAGGTGGGCCAGTAGGGGCACATACACATCCACATGCAGCAACTGCACCTGGATGCCGACATACCCCCCACCCCCAGCCAGTGCGAACAACAACAACACCTCCACATCCAGAATCCACAGCACCAAACAAACATGGTGGAACACTCAAACACCCACCTTTATACCCTTCACCACTCACCAAAAAAACACACCAGATCATTCATACACACACATACACACCCATACATACACATACACACATACACACAGAACACCAACCAAACAACCACCTACACTTACATCATACACCACTCAACACACAAAAACACACACTCATGCAAAAATTAATTCATGCAAAAACACACACCCTCACCCACTCACTCATATACACATAATAAGAAATAATAATGGTAACAAAAAAAACAAAAAAAAAACACACAACCAACCTACACCGTTCGACGTGCCTCCATAAACTTCCTCCATATCCAAAATGAGCCTTTCAAGGCAACCTGGGCCACCTTGTCACACATCCTCCTTCTTTCTGTCCCACACACTCCCAGCCTAGCAAGAAATGCAGAAAAGGAATTGCCAATATACCCTCTACACCCCACCTCAAATGGCTGACACGAAACTCGCCAACCCTTCTCCCGGCACTCTGCCTCCAGCTCACTGTACTTTCCTCTCTTCCTCTCGTGCACCTCCTCCATGTTCTCTTCCCAAGGTACCGACAACTCCCCTAAGATGACCTGTCTTGTTGCACTTGACCAAATGACAATGTCAGGCCGCAACCTTGTCACACAGATCTCCTCTGGGAATACCAATTGTGGCTTTAGGTCTGCCACCACCTGCCAATCACAAGCATCTGACAGCCCTCTTGCTTTCCACCTCCTCCTCTTTCCAGCTCTTACCACTTGGCCCTCTTTGACAAACCACACCTCTCCCCCATCAGTCTCCTTCTCCACTCTTCTCTCTCTCTCGATCTCAGCACCTCTTGTTGCACCATCTGCACCACCACCGCCAGCACCTGATCATGTCGCCACCTGTATCTTCCTGCTGCCAATGCTACTGAGCATGCACTCAGTGCATGCTGCACCGTTCCCACACCTCCACACAAATAACATCTCTCCTCCTGCAACAACCCCCACAATCTCAAGTTTACTGGTGACGGAAGCACATCATACGTTGCCCGCAACAGGAAATTCAACAATATTGGCTCCATCCTCCAAATCTCTTGCCACTTCAATATCCTCACCCGCACACCTTCCCACTTAGTCCAAGTCTCATATATATATATATGTATGTATATATATATATATATATATATTATATATATATATGTATGTATATATATATATATATATTATATATATATATATGTATGTATGTATGTATGTATGTATGTAAATATATATATATATATATATATATATATATATATATATATATATATATATATATATATATATATACATGTATATAAATAAATATATATACACAGTCACGTGAAAAAGTAAGTACACCCCATGTAAAGTTTTGACTTTTTCAACATACCGCTATTTGATCTTCATTTCAACAATATTGACAGATAAAGGTGATATAATATAACAAATATCATGAAACATTTACATTTTGTAGTCCATTGTATAATTTAAATAAACATAAATGCAAATTTCACATGTGGAAAAAGTAAGTACACACCTGGTCTAATAGGTGGTATTGCCCCCTTTGGCAGAAACAACCTCAAGTAGGCGTTTCTTATAACTGTCTGCCAGTCTCTGACATCGACTGGGAGAAATTTTTGCCCACTCGTCCATGCAGAATTCTTTCAGCTGTGTGATGTTTGAGGGGTTTCTTGCATGCACAGCTCGTTTCAAGTCCCCCCCCACAACATCTCGATAGGATTTAGATCCGGGCTTTGACTTGGCCATTCCAGAACCCTCCATTTTTTTCTTTACAGCCATTCCTTGGTAGATTTACTGGTATGTTTAGGGTCATTGTCATGTTGCAAGGTCCACATTCGGTTGAGCTTCAACTTTCTGACAGATGGCCTCACATTATCCTCAAGCACCCTCTGGTACAATGAAGAATTAATAGTGGATTCTATGATGGTGAGCTGCTCAGGCCCTGATGCAGCAAAGCTGCCCCAAACCATAATATTTCCACCACCATGCTTTCCAGTTGGTATCAGGTTCTTGTGGTCAAATGCTGTCTTTGGTTTTCGCCAAACATGTCTTCTGGTACTGTGGCCAAATAGCTCTACCTTTCACTCATCTTTCCAGAGCACATTGTTCCAGAAGTGCTGGTCTTTGCCACGGTGTTCATTGGCAAACTTTAGTCTTGCCCTGATGTTCTTTCTGGACAGCAAAGGTTTCCTCCTGGCACACCTCCCATGTAGATCAAATTTGTGCAGCCTCTTTCTCATGGTAGACTCGTGCACTTTGACATCAACAGTGGCAAGAGCTACCTGTAGGTCCCGTGATGACATTCTGGGGTTCATAGAGACTTCTTTCAACATTTTGCGGTCTGCTCTCGGGCTGAACTTGCTGGGGCGGTCTGGCCTGAACAAGTTGGCAGTTGTTTGGAATCTTCTCCACTTGTTGATGATCTTCCGGACAGTCGAATGATTGATTTCAAATTGTTTGGAGATCTTTTTAAATCCCTTCCCAGACTCGTAGACATCTATAACCTTCTTTCTGAAGGCCTCAGAGAGCTCTTTTGATCTCGGCATGGTGACGCCGCACACTTCAACAACAAAGAGCAAACCAAACGAAATGTCTGAGGTTTAAATAAGACAGGTTCCTCCAAGATCCTCTCTAATGATGTTCTCATCATTTGCACCTGAGCTGGTGCACCTGATTCTAATTTTAGGTATTTGAAGTAGTGATAAATGTAGGGGTGTACTTACCTTTTCCACTTGCGAAATTTGCATTTATGTTTATTTAAATTATACAATGAACTACAAAATGTAAATGTTTCATGATATTTGTTATATTATATCACCTTTATGTATCAATATTGTTGAAATCAAGATCAAATAGCTGTATGTTGAAATATGTTGAAAAAGTCAAAACTTTACGTGGGGTGTACTTACTTTTTCACGTGACTGTATAGTGTCTCCTGATGTAATTTTGGTTCATGTAAAGGTATGTCCACATGTCCTTAGCTTTCCTGAAATACATGAGGATGCTTCAAATTTGAAGCTCACTTTCGTTACCCGGAAAGATAAGCTTGTATGTACAACAAACAAGCAATACTTGCATTACTTTTGAAAATATTTTCCAGCTTTGAACACTTGGGTTGTCCCATAGGAGTCGTAGCTTTGGTATGCCCTCAGTATAGAGGTGAGCCCTGAGCTAAATATGTTGCAGGAAAAAAAGAAGTAATTTGAAATAAAATAAATATATCCTTCTTCCCTGTAACAATTGTGGAACGAACTGGTGTTCTATTTTTCCCAATGTTTCTGCTTCTGCAGAAAGAGCGTGATCTGGAACTCACAGCCCGCATCGGACAATCACTGCTTAAGAAGGTCAAGGTTCTGACAGAGCGTAATGAGTACCTGGAGGAGAAGATTGAGCACGTCACCGAGGAGGTAGGAACTTTGTCTCCTCCAATCCAGACCAAATGCACGTGATTGCGATGGGACAAACTCTCTCACAAAGTTTTATCTTCGATGTCGATTGATCAGTGTTGCTTTGGAATTTTAACAGGAAATGAAGTTTCAGAAATGAACTGAGAAATATAATACCATGTTGCATTTTAGTTGTATCTTCCATTGCTGTCGAGATGTTTTTAAGTCAAAGGACGAATAGCGCATGGGGATTTCTACTGCTTGTTTTGGGACTGTTTGTGGAAGTGCTCTTGAACAAATGTGAGGCGCAGCTCAGCCTTATTTGGCTCACTGATCCGGCCCGCAGGTATCACAACTACGACATGACCTCAGCCTCAAGGACGAGCTTCTACATATCTACACCAATAATAGCGCAGAGAGTGATGCTGAGCAGCAGGACGATTTGCCACCTTTGTGAGTGCAACATGACGATTCCCCGAAAGCCCGCATTGTATTGTAGACAGCAATGACCCTGATATTGAAATGATCAAGGGACCATTGCCTCATGTTGTACTGACACATGCCAATACACCACAGTTGCCTTCACTTGGAATGTCGATATATTTTCCAGCAATTGAGCCATTTGTTTTTGCATTTAATCTGTGTTGCAATGCAGGTCGGATAGTTCAGGCTGTTCTTTCTTCATTGGTCCAAAAGCTGAACACACAGACAGCGTGCAGAAGAAGCTTCACTTCCTGGAGAGTGAAAACCTTTCTCTGCGCACTGAAGTACTTTCCCGATCTTTCCTTTCCTATTATATTTGGTGGATATTGTCCCGCTGATGATTTCGTGGAATGCCAAAACCACTTGTTAGATTTTTACATTCGGTACAGTCATTGACCACTGGGAATCCACCGACGCTTGTTTTATTTCCTTCTGAGAGCAAGAATGAAAATGATATAGCAGTAGCAAAGGTATGTAGAGGTAGAGTAGTTGTGGAGTAAATGTCAGGGAAGCCGTTGTTTTTTGGCAGTTCCACTTTTGACCTCGTCACTCCCATATTGTATCTTGTTCTGCATTGTATTGTATTAGAACAACTGAGGGCAGGCAGCAGGGAAAAAATAGAGAAGAGGGGCAGGAGAGCTAACGGGCAGAGGGGAGCAGGAGAACCGCCGTGGTGTGGGTGGAGACAACGGCTGAGCTGGGAAGCAGGGAGGGTGGTGTGGCTGAACCAGACCATCAATAACTGAACTCCACAATCCTGAGGGGCGGCAAACAGAGTTGAAACTCCAGCCAAAGGGCCCTTCCGCCACAAATACCCTGGGGATAATGTACTGACTGCATCACTCCCCCAGGATCTGCACACAGAGAACTCAAATCAACACAACTTGCTGTCAAAGTACATTGTATGCTTCGTAAAAGGACAACAAGATGGTCACTCACAAAAACTTTTTTTTTCTTTTTAACAAACTCTTTCGAAATACACATCTCAGTCGAGCAACAGAATTTTCATACAAGTCCCACAATTCCAAACAAGGGAAGAAACAACGCCCCATGACCACTACCTCATCCGGGTGAGGATGCCACCTGAAGAGACGCACCCCCACCAGGACGTACAGCACATCCCGATGGACTTTCGGAAAACGATCCAAAAAGGGCATCACGCCACCAACGAAGCATGGCCAAACTAGAGGGTGTGTGTGTGTGTGTGTGTATGTTGGGGGATTATTGAGTCACTGACTGCAGAAAATGTTTGAACAAAGTCCTCCCCAGAGAATGCCAAACGAGACTCTTCCCTTTCTCCAACGTCCACGACCATTGGTCCCGCATTCCCGTCGAGTTGACTGGACGAAAGTCCCTGGCCCAAGTCTCGCATGAACCGGCCAGGGAAAGTCCCTCACGAACACACGCCAATAATACATGAACACTCCGTATTGTCCTCCTTTTTTCAAAGTTCAAATGTAGTAACGCCACTTTGGCGGGCCGGCTGGGACTAGTCTTTCACGAGTGCACATTGGTAGTGAATCGGAGCCATTGTCTGCAGATCGGAGGCTTTGTCGAATGGATGAAAAGGTCTGGAAAGGGGAACACAAAATGTCAGAATAGAGGGGGTGGTTAAAAGTTTAACTCTGATGTGAATGAAGCAGTGCAGGGAGCTCACCTCAGAGGGGAGGGTTCTCAACGGGACAGAGCTTGGAGGTGGAGAGGGCGGGGGACTCAAGTTTGCCGTTGGGAGAGGGCAGGAATGGATGATGTCAAGGCCACACCCGCAGACCTCTGTAATATAATTTTAAGTTTAGTTTAGCTGTATCATCATTTGCTTGGTGTCGGCTTAGCGGTTAGGGTGCCGGCTTTGGATCCTGGGTTCAAATCCCGTTCGATCACTGAATTAACGCTAGGGGGGTTGACTCAGCCTGTCATTCTTCCGAGGTCGGCAAATTGAGTACCAGTTCACTGGTAATTCCCTGTGTGTCGCACGAGGCGACTTACAGGGTTGGCGGCAGGAAGGGCATCCGGCCATAAAACATTGCTTCAAAACGGGGACCACGGTGCCCGAAAAAGGGCAACCCCTGTTCTGCGGGAAAAATGGCCTCGAAAGGTGGTTTTAGCTATATCATCATTAGCCATGGTCATAAATAACCAAGTAACCTATGTGCACCAGGAGGTCCATTTTGGTCTTTGTGTCAGGTTTGGTGGCAATTGGCCCAATTGTTTGGGCATGATTGGTGTTTCACACAGACAGACAGACAGATCCACAGAAAACGACTTTTATTTATAAGATTAATGCTAATCTTTTTGTTGGCATTGTGAATTGTGAATTTGTTAACCATGAGATTGACTAGCCATCTGGTTGCCCAACCCTCATTTTACCCCGACTCCAAAGGAAGTGTTCACACTATTTTTGGATGGATTAGCTATACAGTCAAACCTGCCTTAGCGACCACCTTTACAGAGCGCCACCTATTCATAGCAGCCACTTAAATTAATTTAATAACAATCACCTGTCTAATGCAACCAGCGGACATCAGATTGCTTCCATTCGTAAGCTCTAAACTGTACACAATGGTCATTAATTATATTGTAAGTCGGTAAATTCAGTCATCTTTCCATGTATAAAACAGTTTTCACACAAAACACACCGACAGATCTATTGCAGATCTCTGCCAGCGATACCAAACTGGGTGGTGAAATGGTTAGGGTGTCCATTCCGTGTCTGGGAATTTGGCGGTTCAAAACCCCAGTTGAGTCATACCGAAGACTTTTTAAAATGGTGCAGTGCCTTCAGAGAGTATTCACACCCCTTGACTTTTTCACATTTTGTTGTGTTACAACCTGAATTTAAAATGTATTAAATTTTAAAAATGTTGACCGATATATACATAAACCCCATCTTTTTATTATAATAGAGCAAACGTACGTATATGGTTATGTCGTTATGTCGTTATGTATGTTTGTTTATATGCGACTAAAACGTCTTCTTCTTTTTCAAATTATATTAACACCCTCTTAATTACGTTTAGACTGCTGAGACCCTTCAGACCTTTGACGACCCTTAAATTCCCCCAAGACCCTAAAGACCACCAAGACCCCTGGAGACCCAAAATACCCTTAAAGACCCCAAATACCCAAAATACCCTTGAAGACCCTGAGGCTCAAAAAGACCCTGAAGACCCAAATGGCCCCAAAGACCCTGAAGACCCCAAAGAGCCAAAAGACCCCGAAGACCCAAAACACCCTGAAGACCCAAAACACCCTGAAGACCCCAAAGACCCTTTCGATCCAAAAGACCCATAAATAACCAAAATACCCCAAAGATTCTTCAAGACCCAGAGGAAACAAAAGACCCTTAAGACCCAAAAGCCCCTGAAGACACCGAAGACTCAAAAGACCCCAAGACACAAAACACCCCAAAGACCCAAAATACCCTTAAAGGCCCAGAGGATCCAAAAGTTCCTGAAGACCCAAAACACCATGAAGACCCAAAAGACACTGAAATGGTAAAAGATGTCTATCCCTCTGAAACGACATGTGGTGAGGCGAGCGGAGCGCGTCGAGTCACGCTAGTAGTGACAAAGTGAAAACATATTTTTACAAATTTTATTAACTTATTGAAAATGAAATGCAGAAATATCTAATTTACATAAGTATTCAACCCCCTGAATCAATCCTTCGTAGAATTTTGGCAGCATTACAGCTTTGAGTCTTATTGGGTATGTCTGTATCAGTTTTGCACATCTGGACTTGGGTAGTTTCTCCCATTCTTTCATGCAGATTTGCTTAACAAGTGGGATGGGGAGCGCCAGAGAATAGTGGGGCAGATATGTAACAAAAATTGCACGAGATGTTCACATCCGGCAGAAAGTTTGAAATTTTGCATACAGGGGTATTTTGACATGCTGAGTTAAAAAATTGGCGGATCCAAGAGGTCTGACCAATGGACAGGCCGCCATCCTGAATTCCAATATGGCTGCCAAGACGAAATGTTGATAATCCCTATCTTGGGTTCTAAATGACCTGTGGTGCTCAAATTTTGTACACAAGGGTATGTTGACATGCTGAGTTCAATAAGGCAATAATTTGAAATGTCTGACAAATGGTATGGCCGCCATTTTGAATTCCAATATGGCCGCCAAGACGAAATGTTGAAAATCCCGGGTTCTTTGCAAAAGCAATACCAATTCAATGGATCCCTAGTTGACAAATCATATAACAAGTCAAAGAGCTCATTTCAAAGTATATTTCGTACCAGTTGGCAGCCGTAACATGCTGCAAGCTTTTTTCCATCCGTTTTACTTCTCCTACTGCTCATCTCGGAAGCATTGTCCAGAGCAGAAACATAGTTCTGTGCATGGTAGATTAGCAGCAGAACATTTGCAATTTCCAGCACACCGTTTTTTACATTTGCACTTGATCAGCTCTCGGCACCCTTTTGACGCCTCTGGCATTACTGTCCAAAATGGATGCCAGACATCATCTGCATTTTTAGCCCATCCCCAATCTGCAGGTGAAGGCAGCTCTGGGTTAGCAATTTGGGACTGTCCCCAGATGTGACCGGCCTGAAAGACTGCCCTCTTCACATGTTGACGCAGTGCCTCTTTTGTCGGTGGAATATTTTCCGATTGCCGATTTCCCTGAGCAAACAGCTGCTTGCGTGCTTCGTTCACTTTCTTCAGAGGGGAAGTTCTACTGTACAGAACAACGAAGAACCTCTCTATGTTCTCCATGTCATCATCTGTTACTTCCGCTGGTGCATGTGAGAGATGATTGAAGACCTCCCCCAAGTTTGGCATGGAATTCCATATGCTCCACACAGTCTTTTTGCCAATCCCACATATGGCAGAAACAGTATCGCATCCGGAAACAGTATGCAGGAATAGAAGCCCCCATGAGCGTTCAGGGCCAATGTGAGTCGCAATAGTGTGAGCAGCAATGTGCCTGAAATAGTTTCCATGTCCAAATGCCAACCACATTGCACAACCGTCCATAATGCTTGCCATTGCGATAGCCAACACAACCACATCCGTGTCTGTTGCATGAATGACGATACTTCTGTACCCCTGCTGATATGCATGCCAAGCATGTAGCATCATTCGTGAATCAGCCTCTTCATGCGTACATGGTTGAATTTGAGAAACATCAGAAGGGGGCTTTGATTTAACCTCTTCTTCTAAGGTTGTAAGAAGTGTTTTTCCCTCTGGAATAGGCATCGTTTGCAGGGAATCAGCAAGGAAACTGAATAATGTCTTTTTGTTGGAATCTACACGAAGGAAGCTGCTC
Organism: Myxine glutinosa; assembly: GCF_964187855.1. Taxonomy (NCBI): domain Eukaryota; kingdom Metazoa; phylum Chordata; class Myxini; order Myxiniformes; family Myxinidae; genus Myxine; species Myxine glutinosa. Next base: position 3,607,967 of record NC_136270.1, read on the forward strand.
CAGTTTTGTGGCACGGATGTCTGTTCAGTCACATGGAGTGGTATGCCAGTGCCACGACCAATCCTGGTGCCTTCTTTGAGACTGTCCGTTCTGTAGGTGTCCCACACCACATCAACACGCATCACAGTCCCCTCATTTAACTTTCGGGCAATGTACGGAAGGACCTGTTTCTGTGCATAGTCACCAAATGTCCTGATCACACTGTTGCACTTCTTAGGCTCCAAATGATGGACTAAGGCAGCCCCATCGAAAATACGAACTTCTCCTTTGGGCGCATCACGAGGACGTTGTGCTAAAGCTTCCAAACAGGGCAAAAGATCAGCCTTGCCGGTTGGTGGCCGCATTGTATTGATACCTTCAGCCAATGCAGGTGGCCACCCATGACACTCATATTCATAAAATGTGTTAAGATCACCATCTCTAGTTTGGCAAGAAATGTACATTCGTGAGAAGAGCTCCACATTACTTTTCATACGTGTAATCTTCGCCTCAGACTTTCCAGGTGTTTTCTTGGGCTTCGATTTCAACAGTGGCAGATTGTTCTTTGAAATGCTATCATAGAAATTGTCAGAAGGATCCTTGATTCGCTGCCCCACAAATCCGTCAAATTGTGTTTTGCCAGTGTCCTCCATGGATCGCACTGCGGCTATCACTTCATCAGGCATGATGACCTTTGTGTCAAGCACATACAAGTCATTACTGTCTTCCGTAAACGGGTTTCCAAGTTTTTCAAAGGAACTGATTGCATTATTGAGATCTGATGCAAAGGATTTCTGGACACTAGGCAATTGTTCGTGGTGGCGGACATCAGTTTGCCTGTCTTTGAAACTGGTCCTCAAACTCATTCAGGATTCTGGCTATTTCTGCACCAGCTACCATCCACCGGCGAAGAGCCCCTTCATTCTCAGTAATTCCAATGACTCCACCATCACCTTTCACATAAGCGTTCTGCTGTTCGTGTATCTGATCGTGTGCCATAGCAGAGAACTTGTGTGATGACTTCTGAGTGACAAAGTTCCCCTTGACAAATTCACGATGGATATCCATGGAATCGTTTGAAAGTTCCTGAAGGTCTGTTACATGCACTGTCAACCATCTGGCGTAATGGTAATGGTCCATGGCAAACATCCACGGAATGATTGCCGTGAGAGTCTCCACATAGAGCGTGTAGTTGGCTTCCCGTTGTGATCTTATGAATGCCAAGAGAAGACACTCCAACTGCAGGACTTTATTCCAGTAGCAAAACTGGGGGTACTTTGTAGCCATCTTCTTGCTCCAAAGATCAAATGATTGTAAATCTTCAGTTTCACATGTTTTCCGGTAGTCATCGTATGCCTTTCGCTGCAGAGCGTACAACGCCGCTACTGTGACTTGGTGTGCCCATTGTGACCTCGATATTTGCGAACCTTTGTGAAGACTATCTGCTCTTCCCTCTGTTGTTACACCAGCACTGGTCATTACACTTGCCCAGCCACTCCCCTCCAGGAAGCTGCCGATCGCTTTCAACAAGGCCATCTCTACATGAAGTCCTCCCATCATCACAACAAACTTGTCTTCACCATATATACCTGGCCAAGTCCATTGAATCTTCTTTGCAATTGCATAGAGTGGTTGATCAACGGTCAGAACTGGAACTTGTCCGGGGTTTACTAGTTCTGTCGCCTGCTTGATTAAATTCATTCCATGCTTCACCATTGCCAATGTGTGAGCACTCTCGCGGAACAGAGGTAGCAGTCCTGTAATTGCAGGAGGCCGAGGAACTTCAACCTGCAGATTTGCCATGTATGCTGACCAGGAGATATTATCTTCACTCTCAAGACCTTCCTTCTCCTGCAGACTTTGTACAAACGAAAGCCACTGACTTTCTTTGTCCTGTATTCCAGAGGACACACTTGGAGTGGATGGACCTTTTGGTTTTCTTGGAATGGGATTATTAGTTGGAAATGTTTCAGGAGGCACATCACTGTAAGATGCAGGAAGGGCGGCTATGGTTTTGGAGCGCTGTTTGTTCTCATTCTCAGTGACATTCTCATGATTTCGAATGCTGCCACTTTTGTCATGTGAAACATGTTGTGTCAGTGATAACGCGGTTCCATGAAATGAACTTTGTGCTGATGCTGATGATGGGTTGTGATCTATGTTGTCTAGGTTGCCTGTTGTGAATATTCCACTTCGCAATTTTGTTGGACACACAACGCCGTCATGTTTGTATATTTATATGACTCTGTTGGCCTCATCTGTGGATACCTCCAGTATGCGATCATAGGAAACACACAAACCATGTTGAAAAAGAACGTCAACGAGATCCCGTTTCCTTGTTTTGCTATGAATGAGAAGACCCAGGTAAAGTGGCAGTGATGTTTCACGTTTCAAATTGTGACGTACTGCTGTAGTTTCCAACCTTCCTCGTTTCATAGTGTTGAATGTTACAAGTTGAGTTAAGGATTGCACAGAGACGCCTCCCTTGTTGTTTGCGTTTTGTTTTTGTATGTTTGTACCAGCAAGAATCATTTCCATCAACGCTGCCAATGATGGTGGTGAGTTGTTATATGATTCGTTAACTAGGGATCCATTGAATTGGTATTGCTTTTGCAAAATATCTTTGCGCACAATCTGGGCAGCTCTCATGAGAATGACCGCGTCGTTGTCGGAGCTTTGTCTACAAGCATGCAATAAAGCTTCACCAATGTCCTCTTTGAATGACAGTGCCACTTCATGGTTGCTCTTATGTGCCTCAAGTTGCGGAAGGTGTCTGAGAAGCTTGTCCTTAAGGTGAGTTGAATTAATCCTCTTTGAGATATCACCTCCCAGTTGTGCCAGACGTTCTGTATAAAGCTTTGTGAGATCGGCTAATTTGAAAATGTAACTGTCATCTGTACACTTCATTTCTTCCAAATAGGCTATCAATTCGGCCAAAGCTACTGATTCTGGTGGCATATTTTCACTTGAACTGGCTTCCTCATTCTTTCTTACAAATGATCTGTATCGAGTGTGGAGAACAGTCATGCACTTCTTGTGATAAACAGCATCTGATGCCGTCATATCACTTACAGACAATCTAGCCAGGAGTTTTGTATCCCTCAATTCTGTTGCCATCAATCGAACATTGGAATCTACATTTTTTGTTGCCGCTCTGTGGACTATTTCTTCATTACTGATAATGCTATCACAAAAGAAACATGTGCTAGCAGTACTCTGTTCAACGGATGGAGATTTGAAACTTGTTCTGAGTCTTTTCTTAACAGGCGAGTAAGTTTCTTCACCAAGTTTAAGGTCTGAACTTTGCTTTCTTTCCCTTGATTCAGCCCTGGCCACACGAGAGCTGCTGCACTGCACATAACAGTTTTTGTGCCATTTGGCAGCATGCGCAGCTAGGGTTTCTGCAATACCGCAACCATCATCTAGTCGGGAAATGTTTATCCCGCAAGGCAAGGCACCTAAATCATTCAATGCCTTGAGATTTTGAGCAAGATTCTCGTAGACGTCTAGACACGACTGATTGCTGCCCTTACGTGCATCTCTTAGTGGTTCATTTTCAGAACGTTTCTGGCAAAGAGCGCAAATGTTCCAGTCTGTTGGCATTGGAATTGTTGACGATGTTTTCTTTGATTTCGACATTGGATCTGAAAGAGAAAAAACATAAAAAAAATAAATTCTTGGAATGTCATGTGAATGTTCAGTTCCGGCAGAAAGTGTTAAATTTCACATACAGGGGTATTTTGGGGCGCTGAATTTCCCAAATTTCTACTGCCTTCGACAAAATTACAAACCCATCAGTAGATTTGAGATGCAACAATTTTCCAGTTATCATAATAATGCTCAAATGATTTAACATTATGACATTACCGTACACTGTGCTATTAAAGCAATGAAAACATCGATGTTTGTCTTGGCGGCCATATTGGAATTTAAAATGGCGGCCATACCGTTTGTCAGACATTTCAAATTATTGCATTATTGAACTCAGCATGTCAACATACCCTTGTGTACCAAATTTCAGCGCCACAGGTCATTTAGAACCCAAGATAGGGAATTTCAACATTTCGTCTTGGCGGCCATATTGGAATTCAAGATGGCGGCCGGTCCATTGGTTAGATCTCTTGGATCCGCCAATTTTTGAAATCAGCGCCCCAAAATACCCCTGTATGCGAAATTTCACACTTTCTGCCGGAAATGAACATCTTTTTCACATATCTGCCCCACTAGAACAGGTTTCAAGTCTTTCAAGCAATCTTCTTGTTCTGAAACCATTCTAGTGTTGCTTTGGCTGTATGCTTAGGGTCATTGTCCAGTTGGAATGTAAATCATCACCGCAGTCTCGGGCCTTTTGCACTCTGAAGCAGGTTCTCCTCAAGGATTTGCCTGTATTTGGCAAATCCTGATTTTTACGTGGTGGGTGCTTCAGCACTCGACGGTCCCGTTCTGTGAGCTTGTGTGGCCTTTTGTGGCCTACCACTTCGCTGCTGAGCTGTTGTTGCTCCAAGACGTTTACACTTCACAATAACAGCACTTACAGTTGACGGGGGCTGCGCCAGCAGGGCAGAAATTTGACGAACTGACTTGTTGGAAAGGTGGCATCCTATGACGGTGCCACCTTGAAAGTCACTGAGCTCTTCAGCACGGCCGATTCCTCTGCCAATGTTTGTCTATGGAGATTGCATGGCTGTGTGCTTGATTATATGTACCTGTCAGCAATGGATGTGGCTGAAATAGCCGAATCCACTAATTAGGAGGGGTGTCCGCATACTTTTAGTCATGTAGTGTATATAACCACGATGTATTATATATATGCACATAAGCAGTATAATATATGTTACCCGGGTTATTTTTATTTTCTGGAGTGATCGAGGCAGTGGCCTCTTGCCTATACACTGCCCAAATAAAGGGACGTATCAGAAGAATGTGTTGCACGCTATAGGGCATGTACTTTGCGATGGTAATAATAATAAAAATAATAACATGACTCCACCCAACCCTCCCCCACCCCCGGGTGCTTGTTGATTCCTCAAGAGTGCTGAAATGACACCCAAAATATTATTGGAATAAAAAAACCAAAATATATTGTGTACAGATCTGAGCCCTGGACCTCTCTACCCATGACAGGCTTCTCACCTGAAGAATGAGACTGTAAATTATGAAGAGAAAGAAAAGCAGCTCGTGAACGACTGCATCAAAGAGCTGAGTATGTTCAAACTATGCTTACCCTGAGATAATACGCACTGTCACTTGCTTTGAGATGAAATCTGAGGTTATGTTTACATTCCCTGTCGAATAAGCAAGTGGTTTTTTCATTGATTATTTCCCACCAAGTCGCACCACAAACCAACGATTAACGAGGTTTGTAAGACTGCAGGAGAGCTGCAGTTGAGCTGGCTTGTACATCTTTTCTTTTTTTCTTTTTTTGTATACAAGATCGAGGCTCTTGTAAGAGCGAACATTAATGACAAAAAAAAACAAACGGACACATAAGACATAATAAAGGGAGCGGGAGACAAGATGGGGAGAGAGAGGGAAGCACACAAGTACAACATTTGAGAGCAGGGACATCGGGAGATCTGTGGGAGGGAGAGGGCTTGGGGAGAGGAGGCGTGGGAAGGGGGGGGTGGGGGATGGGAGAGGTAAAAAAACACATGGACACAGCTAGGACTTCCAGGAAAGAAGTCGATATTTCAGAAAAGTGGATCTGGGGTGAATTATTAACGGGGGTAGAAAAGATCAGGGTTTTGGATGGGGAAAGATAAGAAATGGTGGTGAACAGATGTTTTAAAGACCTGGAGGGAGGAGTGGGATTGAAGAGAGTGAGGGTGTTTGTTCCAGAGGTGGGAGAAAAGAGGAATGAAAGAGTGAAGGTGAGCAGAGAGTCATGCTTTTGGCAGTTTCATCAGAAGAGGGTTGCTGGCAGATCTTGTGCGACCTGTAGGAGTATTTGGGGGAGAGAGCACAGACAGGGCTGGGGGGGGGGGGCTAGGCCAGAGAGGAGTCGGTAGAAGACAGAAATACCACCAACCTGCCTGTGGTGAGTGAGTGAAAGGCCCTCAGGGTTAGCTTCGTCGCAGGAGATGCCAATGATTCAAAAAGCTTTGGTTTCAACAGCGTGAAGCCGAGCGAGGTGTGAGGCAGGAGCAACAGCCCAGAGGGGAGAGCAGTATTCCATTGAGCCGCGGATGAAAGCCTTGTATGTGGTGAGGAGCTCAGGTGTGCCAAGGAAGGACTTCGCACGACAGCGGATGCCCAGTCGGCGACTGGCTTTGGAGGCCAGCTTGGAAATGTGGTTTTCCCAGGAAAGATCATGGCAGATTGTGAGAGCCAAGAGCTTGAGTGACAGAAATTATTGGAGAGGATTGTTGTGAAAGTAGTTGGGTGGGTTGGCCAGACGATCTTTTCGGAGAGACAAAGTGAGAGTGTGAGATTTGTCAGGATTGAATGACACTAGGGCATGCCCGTACTATATATATATCTAAAATTATATCCCCCCCCTCTATTTACATGAAATGGTTTGGTCCAAAGCGAACGGCTTGCGAGTACGGTGACAATCCCCCCCCCTCTATTTACATGAAATGGTTTGGTCCAAAGCGAACGGCTTGCGAGTACGGTGTTTTTTATCGGACCCGTGGAATTATAGATAGTAGTTTTAATTAGTTTTAAAACATAGTTTAACGCCAACATAGTTTTCCAACGTGAAATAAATGAATACGCTCTCAAATGTGCCGTCCGAGGCAGAGTCTGTTCGCCACGTTCGGCACACGTGATAACTCGCTGCTCTCTGATTGGTTGAATCGTTTTTTGGACATAGCTCGGTAACTACTTGTCCGATTAATATGAAACCTTGAAAAGGCACATCCTCGGGTCCCCAGCAATATACCTGGCAAGTTTAAAGTATATCGGACCCGTGGTTGTCGAGAAACAGCGGTCACAGACAAACAAACAAACACACATACAGAGATTACTGGAATTATAGATAGACTAGGGCATGCCCGTACGTGGGTGCAATGCCCGTACGTGGGTACGTGGGTACGTGGGTGCGAGTACGGTGACAATCCCCCCCCTCTATTTACATGAAATGGTTTGGTCCATGAAATGTTTTGGTCCATTCGCAACGCCAAAGCGAACGGCGAACGCTTTACATGAAATGGTTTGGTTCATGAAATGTTTTGGTCCATTCGCAACGCCAAAGCGAACGGCGAACGGCTTGCGAGTACAGTGACAATCCCCCCCCTCTATTTACATGAAATGGTTTTAATTAGTTTTAAAACATAGTTTAACGCCAACATAGCGGCAACATAGTTTGCCAACGTGAAATAAATGAATACGCTCTCAAATGTGCCGTCCGAGGCAGAGTGTGTTCGCCACGTTCGGCACACGCGATAACTCGCTGCTCTCTGATTGGTTGAATCGTTTTTTGGACATAGCTCGGTAAGTACTTGTCCGATTAATTTCAAACCTTGAAAAGGCACATCCTCGGGTCCCCAGCAATATACCTGGCAAGTTTAAAGTATATCGGACCCGTGGTTGTCGAGAAACAGCGGTCACAGACAAACATACACACATACACACAGAGATTAGTGGAATTATAGATAGATGACTTGTTGAAGACTTTTTTGACTTGTTTGACATGAAGTCATGAAGTCAAAGTTTGTTTGACATGAAGATAATTGTTTGACCAGTCTGTGATTTTGTCCAGGTCTGCAGAGAGTAAGGAGGCTGCAGACTGCCGATCTGCGGGATGAGGTATGGAGCGGCAGAGACTGGAGTCATCAGCAAAATAGATAGAGAGGATTTTCCAGAGAGTCAGAGATCATTGATTCAGACCAGAAAAAGCACAGGGCCCAGAACACTGCCTTGGGGAACTCCATCCTGAACAGGAAGGGGAGATGAGAGAAATCGATTCAGGGCCACACGTTGACTACGACCAGAGAGGAAGTCCGCCAGCCATGCGTGGAGATTTCCATGGATACCAAAGGAGGAGACTTTTGTGAGCAGAGCGGGGTGCCAGACCATATCGAAGGCACGTGATATGTCAAGAGGGACAGCTCTAATTTCCTGTTTGACATTGAGGACCTCCATCCATTGTTGAGACAGCAGAAGCAGCATGTCCAGAGTAGAGTGACCTGGTCTGAATCCAAATTGATGATCAGAGATCAAGCCATTGGAGAAGAGGAAGGATTTGATATCCGAAGCAATGATGGATTCCATGACTTTGCTGATAATTGGGAGCAGGCTGATTGGTCTGTAGTTGCAAGGATCTGTTTTTGCACCTTTTTGTGTAAAGCGGTAATGTTGGCTGATTTACAAGCTGATGGCAGATGACCTTGAGCAAAAGAGAGGGTGGAGAGAACAGAGAGAGGGTGTGAAAGAGCAGCAGAGCAGGATTATTGGACCCGTGGGCTGATGCCGTCTGGTCCAGTTGCAGAATCAAAGTCGAGGATTGACAGAAACTTCTCCACCTTGTCAGGAGAGAAGGCATAGAGTCCAGGAGCAGCTGGGTACGACTGGTTATGGTGGGTACAGAGAGAGTCGGGTTTGGGACACTATTTTGAGGCAAACACAGAGTTGAGGCATTCAGCTTTTTCACGTGCGGAGTCAGCTGTGTAGCCGTTTGAGGTAAAGTCCATACCGTTAAGGAAGAGGAAGGGGGAGCATCGGATACAGGACAGGGGAGGGGTAGGGTAAGATGAGGAGGAGGAGGAGGACGTAGGGAGAGCTGTTGATAGTGTGTCAGAGATTTCAGAAGAGCTAGGAGAAAGGGAAGGATGAGGAGGACAAAAGGTTTGATGGTGATTGGATGAGGAACAGTGAGGTGTTGGTTGAGGGGGAGCAGAGCAAGTAAGAAGGTTGGAGGAGATGGAGGTAAGAGTTGGAAGGGAGAGGAAGCGGGGAGGACGCTTTGAGGAGGAGGGGTGAGAGGGAAGAATTGGAGAAAAAGGAGGGTGGGGAGATTTGAAGGGGAGGGGGGAGGGGGAAGTTTTGAAATGGAGGGGTGAGGGCAGAATTTAGGAGGGGAAGGGGGAGTTTGGGAGGGGAAGGTGGGGGGAGTTTAGGAGGGGAGAAGCGAGGGGGGGAGGGGTGAGGGGGGAGTTTAGGAGGGGAGGGGCAGGGGGGGAGATTTGAAAGGGATGGGTGAGGGGGAGTTTAGGAGGGGAAGGATGAATTTGGATTTTAGAAAGTGTTGGACGATTCATGGAAAACGAACATTTATTGCAAAATGAGTTTCTTGTTATTTTCAAGTCAGAGATCCGTTTGAAAACGTTGGAGGAGGGGTGTTATGCAGGTGAGTTTTGGGAATGTAAGAAGGAAGAACTGCAAGAGATTGAATTTTTTTTTTGAAATGAAGAGATTTGGTGAGCAAATCGAAAACAACCTTTTAAAGAAGAAGAAGAAAAGTGTGTTACAATATACAACAGAATACAACACTTCAGGGGAAAGTTTAAACATTTTAAAACTAAACCATGAAAACGATCTGGGGAAATTCCCTAAATGAGGGCATGAAGGATTCCTAAGGGGGATTAAGGATTCTAGCACAGGTTCAGAAGCAGGAACAGAAGAATAGGAGATTGACAGAAAGGAGAGCAGAGAACGAAGGAACAGGGAGGTGTATAAGCAAATGTGTTAGTACTGGAGGAGAAGCCTACTTTTAAAATTCTTCGTTAATATGTCTTTTTGAAGGTTAGGTGAAAGTGGATCAAAGGAAGAAGGATAAAGTTGAAGAAGTATGGTGAGAATTTCATCTGATGAGAGTTATTTTGTTGTACCGGTAGCAATTTCATTCGCTGTCAATGTTTGTCGTGCCAGTGGAAATGTATAACTAGTCATTTCTATTCAGATTTCTCTGCCTTTTTATTTAACTCTTATTCACAAAACCAATCGCTTATGGAAGAGCAACACCAAATGTGTGAACAGCCATACAAACAAATGTGGCAAAACATATTAACATCAATGAGTGGTGCATCTCAAACATGCATAAGAGTGGCATAATTGGGTGCGACAACCCTAAATCTCAACCCTAATTTCCTGACCCTGTACCACTGACAATGTGGGCAAGATCATAATCTACCATATAAAACACAATGTCAGTTTATGTGTTTGTACAGATGTCTGTCCCCTTTCATAAGCGTAGGTTTTAAAGGCCAATCTTTTAACACAAATGTGTGTTCACTATCGTCTATTTTTGAGGATAAAACAAACTTCAAAAACATTTTCCATAAAAGAGTATTGATGTCTCTTCTATTGGAATTGTAGACGGTGGCAAGTAAACTGAGCCTCAAGGGTGGTGTACAGAAGCGTTTTTTTAAAATAACAACAAATACAAGGTGTAGGAAGGTCAAATTCACTGCACTTGATACACAACGCGCACGGAGTAAAACGAGTGTTCATTCACGTCCGTAGGATGTCTAATAAATAAAAAAGATATAAGCACATCTGACACTAGGCCGAGGCTTCAGACTTTGGCATGCTCACGAGGCTGCACCGTCGAATAAACTGTTCCAACCCGTCACATTTGACGGGCTTTTTACTAGTTAATCATAAAAGGGCACAAATCGAGCATTGAAATAATAAGTACCAAACTTAAGAAGAAGAGCAAAGCAAGAGGAAACAATAAGGGATAGGAGGACATAAGAACAAAGGAATAAAGGAATTCTCAAATGGAGAGCATGAATGAATGAGATGAGGAGGAGGATGATTTATTCATGAAAATGTTCCCTGAGTTTTGAAATGATGACTTGTGGAGTTGGAGATCGGCCAATACCTTGGGATTATCCTAGTAGAGATACACATTAGATTAATACATGTCTGACCTGCACTGCACCCTGTATACAATGGGAAGGGATAGACCAGGTGAGTAAAATATAGAAAGTTCAGGATAGTAGTCGAAACAATTAGCATTTTCGGATATTGAGCTAGGGCAAAAGGCTAGAATGAATGGACACGGGGAGTAAACTCCAGAAGCAAGAAAACAGTATAAAGATGAGCAAACCTTTTGGATTTGTGCATCTTCTTCTTCCTCTTCCTCAAAATATGAGGAATATGAGGAAATTGGACATGCGAGAAGGTCATTTGGGCCATCATGCCTTGCGCTTCATCCACACCCAATCAATTCAATCTGTCAGTTATCATCTATGAAACTGAACCAATCTGCCCTTCACCCAATTTAATTGAGAGTGGATTGGAGGGCTAGCAGGATGGTATGGAGGTGTGCGTACTTTCCTCTCAGCTGTCTAGCCTGGGTGCGATTCATCAATATGTGTACTTGACACACACACACACACACATTGTGGATGATTAGGGTTGTAGGGTGACGAATGAATATACATCAATAGCAAGAATTTTTATATTTATGTACTTCGGGTGAAAACAATGATGTTTTTTATTGGGCGTTTAATGGGGAGCAGGGCAGACGAGCACACAGCTGACAACACTGACAGAGGATTTGATGAGACGCAGCGACGAGGCAGCTCGGCAGCAGGAGCAGATCACCCAGCTGCTTGCACAAGTCGTCGACCTTCAGCGGAAAGTGAAGACGGTGAGGAGGATCCCCTACCTTTCACATCGTTATACACATCCTCATATGTTTATGTATTGTGTAGACTTTGCCCAAACTCGAGCACCTGCTATTCTGTTTCTAACTTCTTGTTAGCTCAATGTGATAACCTTCTGTTTAAGGAAAGCTATGCTTTAGAGATGTGTCATTCTTCTTATTGTCCTTGCAGTTTGCAGCAGATAATGACGAGCTTAACCAGCATCTTGCTGCAGCCAAGGAGGCCCAAAAAGAACTCACGGGAGAGGTAAATCCGAGCTTATCCAGCTTGTGCCGGACAATACGGCTTCATTTTCATCGTCATTGCTGCTGACGTGATGAATGTCGAGATGACCTTGCACTGTGCAACTGGATCGGCTAACTACAATTTCAGGTTATGTCAGCAAGTTGTCGAATGACTTAGGCCATCGTGACCATCCCTCAACACATCCTAAATGGTGCCTCCTTGTAATATGGTTCCTCTGAATGTAAATACAAAATATGTTCGTACGAGGCAAATGACCCTGAAGGTGTCGGATTTTTTTGTGTAGCTTCGATACATTAAAGAGAAGATGCAGCAATGCACGGGCATGCTGCACGAAGCCCAGGAGGAGGCCAAGAACCTGCGAAACAAAGCCGGGATGCAAGCGACTTCACCGCGTTGGTTTCACCCTTTGGTCAACTTCCCCATGGTATGTGTTCAGCATTGTGAGCTTCTGATGATGCATTGAAAAATATATAAAAACAAGAAGACGTCATGCAGAGCACGATACTTGAAAAGTCCACAACCTTACTCCCCCCTCCCCCCCTTTCCAAAAAAGGTTGCAATTAATCCAGCAAATTGTCCATTTCATCAAGATCAAAATTGACGATCTTGATCAAAGCTCGGGTCAATAGGATGAAAAGTGATGATTTTTAGATGAAAATTGATGATTTCAGAAGTTTGACCTATATTTGCCCTTTGACCTTTTGACCTCAAAAATAGTTGGTTTCCCAATTCAGTGAGGCACTATGCAAATGCTGTTAAATTTTCAAGTCAATCGGATTTAAAATGGCGATTTTGGAAATTTGACCTCAACATCAATAGGCTTCTCAATTGTGACGACCTCTACAACTTGGTGAAGTTTCGTGAAGATCGATTCAAAATTGTGACCTGCAGTCGACTAACATACAGACAGACAAACAGACAGACAGAATAATGCACAAGACCAACCAATATACTGTACTTGAAAAATCTTCGATTTTGCAAGTAATGTCTTACTTCCACTACAAATATTCCACCATACCTATATTCCACCATACCTATATTCCACCATACCTATATTCCACCATACCTATATTCCACCATACCTATATTCCACCATACCTATATTCCACCATACCTATATTCCACCATACCTATATTCCACCATACCTATATTCCACCATACCTATATTCCACCATACCTATATTCCACCATACCTATATTCCACCATACCTATATTCCACCATACCTACTTCCCTTCTGTGGAGGTCTGCGGGAAATGAACTGTGAAAAAGCCCAAACAGCCATGGTTCGATGTGGAGCAGCATTGTTGGGTAATACAGAGTCACTTCATGATGGGAAAATTGATAGTGGGAGGGGAAGAGAGTAGGGTGGAGGGGAGGAGGGAGAGAGTGGGGGGGAGGGATGGAGAGGAGGGGAAGTGGGGGATGGGGAGGGGGAGGGTGTGGGTGGAAGGGAGGGGGAGCAAATGGGGGAAGGGAGGGGAAGGGGAGTGTATAGGGAGAGAGAGGAGGGGGAGGGGGAAGAGTGGGATGAGGAGGGAGGAGGGGTGAGGAATTGGAGGGGGGTGTGAGGGAGAGGAGTAGTGGGAGGAGGGGAAGAGGGGGTGAATGGAGAAGGGAGGAGAAATGGAAAGTGTAGAGGGAGGAGGGGAGAAGAAGGGGTGAGGGCAGGAGAAGGGAAGGGGGGAGGAGTGGGAATGGGGTGAGGAAGGGAGGGGGAGGGGGGAGTGAAGTTGGATGGGAGGGAAGTGAGGGAGGGGAAATGGAAAGGGGAGGGTGAGGGGAGGGTAGGGAAGGAGGAGGTAGGAGGCAAGGCCTATATGAAGAGCACGAGGAACATTTAAGCATTGCACAATGTAAAGTCATTCGATGTGGTAAATCAATCAAAAGTGAATGGATTTTCACACAATTTGTTTTCACTGAGTCTTCATCTGTCTTAGCATCTACCAGAAATGATAACAGAAAAAAAATCAGAGTTAAAATGAGGATGTGAGGCCCTGAAAATTGAACAAGACCGAAAGTCTAACAGTGGCGTAGCCCGGCTTGTAAAATATTATAAACCACAAACACATATGATTTATCTTTTTAAACAGTCGCTGATGCTGTCTATAACATTAAACAAAGAAATTTGGAGGAATCCCGACATCCGTGAGGTAAGTTTTACCTACAGAACTGAGGGAAGATCTACTGTAATCTATATACCACACAAGGATTGAGTTAATAACATGCTATTGAAAACCCGAGGCGAATTCCTTACTTCCGCGGTTGTTAGTCCGTACACCGCTTATCATGGAATCATGAACCATACACCGCTTCAAATCATTATCTTTGTATTCATGACATTGGGTGTTATGGTCATATTTACTATACTAGGGCGTGCCCGTACGTGGGTGCAAAAAAACATGCGTGCAAACAACAACAACAAAAAAAAACTTTGAAACCACGTGGCAGTAACGACCACAGAACCCCCCCCCCCCCCCTCTATTTACATGAAATGGTTTGGTCCATTCGCAAAGCCAAAGCGAACGGCTTGCGAGTACGGTAGAACCCCCCCCTCTATTTACATGAAATGGTTTGGTCCATTCGCAAAGCCAAAGCGAACGGCTTGCGAGTACGGTGACCATACCTTGGGAACCACTTGTCCGATTAATTTCAAACCTTGAAAAGGCACATCCTCGGGTCCCCAGCAATATACCTGGCAAGTTTCAAGTATATCGGACCCGTGGTTGTCGAGAAACAGCGGTCACAGACAAACACACAGACACACACACATACACACAGAGATTACTGGAATTATAGATAGATTATTATTATTATTATTACTATTACAAAAACGACACGACTGAAACGATACACTACTGTATTTAGAAACCTGGGCTTAATTTGTCCGAAGCGGTCCGAAGGGTAGGCATAAAGCCTAAGGCCTATGCGTACCATTTTGTTGCAAGAGACATAACGCCGATGCTTTTGATATTTGATGGTCATTTTAACAATTTGTGCTTCACACTGAATGAAAAACGTAAAGGTAGAGCATGATGATTGTGATATATGACAGGTTCGACGATATGTTCGGCCTGAACGAAATTGGAATCAAAATGCCAGAGTGTGGAGAGTCAGCCACCGTACCGCCGTAATGACATTCAGACGTAATCACATCACCCTGTCATGTGAACAGATCCTCAGCTCTGATTGGTATACGTTTGAGGGGACATATATACATACATACATACATACATACAGATGGGCAAACACTGTTCTAGACGGCTTTGCCTTATGGGCTACGCCGTAAAATAAAAACACGTTTTTACCAAAGTAAATCCTTGAGAAAGTCATATAATGCGATTTCTAAGCCATGCATCTGCAATCCTTATCTAATCTAATAGCTTATAACTTCAGGCATGTGGTGATATGCACAACTTCAAACAAAACATTAATTTCGACACCTTTATGAGCAGAAAAGGGCATGCCCTAACAGTAGGCAAGGCCTACAACATGCACCATGTAAAATCACTCCACGCCGTAAATTAATTAAAACTGAACGGACTTTCACATAATTTGTTTTCACCACGTCTTAATCTATCTACTTTAGTGACGACCATAAATGAAAATAGAAATCGAAGGAGGTATGTATGGAGTTAAATGGCATGGAGTTAAAATGAGGGTGTGAGGCCATCGGGAAGAAAAACTACATTTTCACCAAAGGAAATTTTCCACAAAGTTATAAAATGCGATTTCTACAATAGTTGTATACTGTGATTTGTAGGTATGAAGAACAGACGTCCGATGATATGAAGGAGGAAAGTGAAAATTTGTGCAGAAACCGTTGCGGCCTGTTCCAATTTACGGCATTTTGAGCAGGCTGAAAAAGCTGAAGTCCCTTGCGAGTGATAGTGGGCTCACCAAGGATAAAGCCTTTTTTGTCTTTTAATTAAATAACCCGGTTAGTCGTCTTCAAAAGGGGTGTTTAACACACACAAACACCCAGTTTTCATTCATGCACCCCCTTGGAGTTGGATAAGTAAGCCTGTTAAGTTTGGGGCTGCTAGGTTTCATGGTTTTGGAATTATGGAGGAGACCAACACACACACCCTGACTGACTGACTGACTAACACACATTGCCTTTTATTATTATAAATAACAAGTGAGATACCCGTGCTACGCACGGGTGGGAGGCCAGAAGCAAACAGGCAATGCAGATACGGCGAATGCTAAAGCATGAAACCAATAAATTCCACATTCCTGTAGCACCCTCAGTCGCACGTCAGACATGGACAGCAAGTTCGTGAAGGACTTCCATGAAAAACATACCCGTTCGCAAACAAACGGGTACGTTCATGTATAGAAACATCGATCGTGGGACCGTGGCGAATCTGCATATGGCGATCCGCGAAGTTCACGTTTAGAAAGTAGAAACCATCACGGAATGTCGTCATTTACTTGAACTAGATATCTCTTTTTTCATTCCAAACAACATAACTCCAATCACAAATTAATCATAAAATAAACTTTTAACAACATTGTTAATGTTTCCTTCATTGTAAAAACTACGAAGTCAACAGTTAAAAGGATTTAGAGCCGATAGATGTTACGGCCTTGGCAAGATCGATGGAGACAGCGATCTGTTAGCTTATACACCGCCCAAATAGCTATGTGGAATTCGCTCATGTGGAGATTAAACTCACGTCGTTTGAACTTTGGCCGAGGTCATTATTTACTTTTAATGATGTTTATATACGAATCAAAAAGAAGATAATTGGTTTTGGGTCATCCTTTCCGCATATCTCATGGGATTGTGAGTTGGAGAGACGGCCGTGATGTTGGCATTTGGAGGGGGTTGGCATTCTCTCAAGCAGAGATTAAACCCATGTCCTTATAAAAGGTCTTTGTCCGAGGTCACCAAGTCCAATCGGTGCAGCCGTGCAGCAATCAGTGCAGCCAATCGGTGCAGCTGTGCAGCGATCGGTGCAGCCGTTTGTGCGGCACCCGGGAAAATAACGTTATGCGGGAGTTCAAACCTGAAAATGCTGGAGGCCAAAGCTGTAATTGGAAAAACAATATACCCTATTTTACTCCAGGGGGTCCCAGGATTACCCACCCAAAATATCGTTGCGATCGGTTCAGCCGTTTTTGCGGTACCTTCGAACGGACAGACAGACAGACAGACAGACAGACGGACGGACATTTGGTGAATTATTGTAAGATATGAGTTATTTTACAAGGAAGTGCTTCAACTCAGGAGGAAGCCATTAGGTCCATCAAAGCTTTTGCTATTAGCAGCACGTACCATTTTAAAAAATCTTTGGTATAACTCGCCAGGGTTCTAACCACCAACCTCCCAGATTCATAGCATATGCACTCTAACTATTACAACACCAGGTGTTGTTTAATCTGGATAGGTTGGAGCTAAATTGATTCATGCTGCATTCCGTAGTGGCTGAATGTTACCGTGCCGTTTGTCCAGGATTCTCTGGCTGCCGAGATCGAGGGGACCATGAGAAGACAACTAGAGGACAGTGCCAACCCTGACAAGTAAGTATGGCACACACTATCGCTGTCCCAAAGATTTCATCAGGCTTACATGAAATGGAATTTCTCTTTCTACAGATGTAGAGGCTCATGGAAGAGTCGAGTGACAGGCCGCAATGGATCGACTGACAAAATGGGGCAAAGGGAAAGCAGCGGGATGACGACAAAGGGATGCACTGCGGCACAAGGAGAAGGAGAGGACTGGTAGAAGAAGGGTGTTTCCAGGTGTAATGAGGTTCCCTAATGGAAAATATATACAACTTGTAGTATACACTTGAATTGAGTTAAGTTAAGGTGCGCTGTGTGTTCTTGTAACATACCATGATTTGGTTTGACGTTATGGTTGCAAGTTAGAAAACAATTTTTTGTACATATCCCATGGAAGTGGAACAATCGACTGCGAACAATCGACTGCAATCGACTGCGAATCGATACACTTTCCTGCTTGCGTTTCTTCTCTTATTCTCTTGCAATACCCTCAAGACCAGAACCACAACCCATCTGGATAAAAGTATAAACATTCCTTCAACACAATCAGGCACGTATGACAGTTCTTCCTTGGTTCTGGGGCACAATCCTGGACGGGTCACCACTCCGACGCAGAATACTCAAATGGCTCATTCTTCCCAGAGCTGGTACTGATTTTGCCAGCCTTGGAAGGATGCCACACTGAGTTGACCACCCTGGTGATTATGCCACCACAGAGGCTCGAACTCAGGACCTTAAGATCTTAAGCCAGGCTTACCCATCTAGATAAGCTCTATGATATTGGGCAAAGCCATCAGCCTTACCAACCTGACCTCAAGGATATGTTTCACAATTTGCGCATTCCTTTTTGGGGATGCTACCCTGTGATTATCCTGTCAGACATAATCAGATATGCATTGTCAGTTGAATTATTTGGTTGATTTCCACTTTTTTGCAAATTCGGGATTTTTTCTCTGTACCGGAACAGGAGCAGAGAACGAAGGATGTTTGACACAGTACGGAATGTGAATGAGGCCAGCAAACGTCGCCTGCGCAGTCTCTCACCACTGCCCATTCCTGGATCCAATCGGACGTCGACATTCGGCTCTAATCAATCCAGCAGCTTTCCATCACCACGCTCCAGCTACTATGGCTCCGAAACGTCAGCCACCAACAGGAGCTTGGATGTGGACATGGGCAGTGAGGGGTTAGTAATGCAAAATATATGGAGGTGGGGCAGGGTGAGCTAGGTTGACTATTAGTCCCCTACCAGTTTCACCAGAGGGGACTATAGGTATGTTTCTCCATCCATCCATCCGTCCGTCACACCTGTGGTTTTCCAGACCTTTTTCCCCATACTCTTTAACTCACAATTACTGAGTGCTTGGAACAGGAACATTCATTGGGGCCAGTCGGGGATATGTATTGCAAAGCAATTCTCCTTCTTGTTATTACCCCCTCCACCAAAGGTGGATGGAGGTTATGTTTTCACCCCAGTCTGTCTGTCTGTCTGTTTGTTTGTCTGTCCGTTTGTCCGTTTGTGAACAAAATATCTCAAAAAGTTGTGGACAGATTCGGACGAAATTTGGCATAGATGTAGCGAATGTGACAAGAACAAAATGATTATATTTTGGTGAAGATCCGGATTCGGATCCGGCTACTAGAATTTTTAAAGTGATTCTTCACCATTGGGAAGAAGGGCCAAAAATGATACATAGTAGAATATCTCAAAAAGTTGTGGACAGATTTGGACTAAAGTTGGTGGACGGGTTGCGTGTCTGACAAGGACGATTCGATTCGATTTTGGTGAATATCTGAATATGGATTCGGATATGAGAATTATTTAATTTTTTAAGTGATTCTTCACCATTGGGAGATAGAGACAAAAACGATACATAGCAGGATATCTCAAAAAGATGTGGACAGATTTGGACTAAACTTGGTGGACCGGTTGGGTGTCTGACAAGGACTATCCGATTCGATTTTGGTGACGATCTGATTATGGATTCGGATATGAAAATTATTTAATTTTTTTAAGTGATTCTTCACCATTGGGAGATATGGCCAAAAACGATACATAGCAGGATATCTCAAAAAGTTGTGGATGAATTTGGACTAAACTTGGTGGACAGGTTGTGTGTGTGACAAGGAAGAATTGATTCGATTTTGGTGAAGATCTGAATATGGATTCGGATATGAGAATTTTTTTTTTTTTAAAGTGATTCTTCACCATTGGGAGATGGGGCCAAAAACTATACATAGCAGGATATCTGAAAAAGTTGTGGATGAATTTGGACGAAACTTGTTGGAGATCTTGTGTGTGCGACAAGGAAGAATCGATTCAATTTTGGTGAAGATCTGGATCCAGATCCGGCTAGTAGATTTTTTTTTTTTAATTTCCTTTTGGTGCTTGGATGTGCCTCGATATTGACAATTGATAATCCCATCCACATCAACATCATTCCAAGAGTACATATGCAATATATAATGCCATAACACAGTACAACATAAAATAAAGTAAATCTCTCACAAGTGTATTTGAGTCTTTGTGTTGTGGATGTGCAGTGAGGAGCGACGACCAGGCCAGCCAGGGATGCCAGGCTCCAATGACCTGGAAACAGCCTTGAGACGTCTGGCCGTTCGGCGCGAGGCTTTGCTGAGCGAGCGTCGGTTTATGGACGAGGAGTGGGACCGACGCCTGCTGGAGCTCTCGAGAACAACCGCCAGCACCTCCGTTTTGAGTCGACCCTCAACACCAACTGGGAGTGACTCGTCAGATTCACGCTCAGCCATGTCCTGTGGCGTTCGTTCCTTCCTTCCTGACAAGCTACAGATTGTTAAGCCCTTGGAAGGTGAGCCTTTAATCAGCTCTATATTTACCTTTATTAGACTACTATGAACTTTCTAACACAGTGTTAGCATTCTCTCTCAGGTGTGTAAGAGATCAATATCATAAAACAACAACCTCCTTGCACCTTTATATCAAATTCCCCCATACCCTTGCTTTTTAGTGAATAAGATTGTGCAACAAGCTGACAATGATCCAACTCTAAGCAATGTCCTGCATGTTGGCCTGGTTGCATAAGATGCTGTATGGAATCAAACTCGATCCGATGGTGATATACCCTACTCACGCTTGGTTTGCCGAAACGAAATACATCACCGCTGCAAAATACCCCATATATATTGTTACGGACCGCGGATAAGATGTTGATTTGCCGAGCGGATGGCGCCGCGGCCCTAACAGTTACCCCGACTAACCCGATTCCTGGACGTTGGCCGAATCGCGCCACAGATATTCAATAGGGAAAAGAAAAAGGCGACACAGATGTGAAGAAGAAGAAGACCAAAGCAAAAGGGTGGAAATACGAATATAATTTATTACTATTTACACAATCAAAGAAACCAAGGAGGAGGAAAGATAAGAAAATAAAATAGAAAGAGGGACGGACCAGAAGGACACAGTGCAAATTCCTAGCTTACCTATAGCAGTCTTAATTAACCCAGGGACAGAACAAACAAAACAAACTCACGTACACAAGAAGGATAGAATGGCAGGAATGAATGCTGGAAGGAGGAATGGGAAGGTTCAGCTGGGGCAGATGGTTCGGGCTTGATCCCGCACGGGACGTCGGGCTGGACCTCGACGGCCACCGATGCCACCGCAATCTGGCTCCCGCGGGGTAACGGGTCGACGCTGCCTGGTGGAGTCAACGCTGCTTGTGGAGCCCAAAGCTGCTGGTTTTCTGGCTCAACTCTTTCTTGGAACCTCTCTGGCGCAACTCCTTCTTGGAACCTTTGGCGCAACTCTTTCTTGGAACCTTTGGCGCAACTCTTGTAATTCACCTCTCCCTCTCTTGCTTAGTCCAACAACAACCTCTCTTGCTTAGTCCAACAACCACTTCTCGGCTTTCGCGCGCGCGCTTTATAGCGCCTCAGGCGATCAAGCCGCTGGTGTCCAGGACACACCCATCGGTCAGCTCGCCTCGGCCCTGATTGGTCGGCACGGCCCTCTGGCTCCGCCCTTGATGACGATGGGTGGGCACGCCCTTCTTCCCCGAGCTGACCACGCCGTAATGGCGGCAAATGCAGTTGGCAGTAGAGGTTTTGGGAATGGGAATGAAAGGGGATCTATCTATTTGAATTTGGTGCAATGGAGTATTAATTAATGGAAGACAAAGCCTTTAACCTAATACACAGAATAAGGAAATAAACTACTGAACAGGGATATATGGTGTCCTTCGTGTATGCTTTATGGAATTAACTACGGGAATGCCCTTTGACCTTTATACAACACCGGAGTAAGGAGGGCGATATTTTACAACAATTTACACAACAACAAAAAAAAAAAACCATTCTCATATCCACAACAATATATATATATATATTATATATATATATATATATATATATATATATATATATATATATATATATATATATATATATATATATATCTCACACATTGATAATTTTTGAAAGAATAAAGTGTTGCTCTTTCTTATAAATCATTCAGAACTCTGTAGGGTTATGGTTGTGGTAAGGGTTTAATCGTGCTCAATTTTTGGTACTTTTATTCCATTCTCTTTACATCCATCTGTTTTTTGGTATTATTAGTCCCCTACACGTTTCACTGGAGGGGATTATAGGTTTTCTCTCCGTCTGTCTGTCCGTTCGTCTGTCTATTGAGTTGGATCTTGGAGACGGCGTGAAGCTGGAAGGTGTGAAAACATTTTGCTACATAGGAGACATGCTGAATGGAGAAGGTGGATCAGACTCGGCAACGGTTGCTAAAGTGAGATGTGCATGGAAGAAGTTTCGGGAACTGAGTGGCGTGCTGACGAGGAGGGGAGTGTCGTTGAAGGTGAAGGGAAAGGTGTATGCTGCATGTGTGAGAAGTGTTATGATTTATGGGAGCGAGACATGGGTAATGAACGCAGAGCAGCAACGAAGGCTGGAAAGGGTGGAAATGTGAATGGTTCAGTGGATGTGCGGAGTATCGTTGAGAGAGAGGAAGACAAATGATGAATTGCGAAAGATGATGTGAATGGAGCCTGTGATGGATGCTGTTAAGAGAAACAGGTTGAGATGGTTTGGTCATGTGTTGAGGAAGGATGAAAGTGACTGGTTGAGAAGAGTGATGGAAATGAATGTAGAAGGAAGTAGAGAACGGGGAAGACCAAGAAAGACTTGGCTAAAGGTGGTGGAAGAAGAAATGCGGGCAAGGGGGTTATAACAAGGGGAGATGCAGAAAATAGGGCAAAATGGAGAATATTGTCATGGGGCCCGCAAGGCTAACCTCCGCTCTAGCAGGGAAAATGGCCTTAAAATGCCTGTTGTTGTTGTTGTTGTTGTCTGTCCGTCCCACCGGTGGTTTTCCAGACGTTTTTCCCATAACGTTTAACATATTGAACTGAAACTTGGTACATGGCTTTATTATGATTACACAACAAGTTTGAGTTTTGGGGCATTTTGCCAATTTTTCACAGAGTTATGCCTTTTTGGACTTTGAAAATATTGTTACGGGTGACCGGGATGAGGACCAGAATCCCAAACGTCACTCCCAACTAAATGTGTTACGGGGTGATTAATTTCAGCGATCCTAGGTCCTATCCCCAGCCTGCCGGGCCGAGGCCCGCAAGCTGACCGAACAGTTTTTGGAAGCTTGAACTTTTGGTTTATGCAAGGAGTAGAGGCTGTAGAGTCTAGACTGCCCCACTGGCGGCTCAGGGGAGCTTGCAACCTGATCCGAAAAATGTCAATCAAACAAAATGAAATAAAATCAATTTACTTCAAAGAATGCAAAATGATATAATTAGCAAATCATATAAGTATGACGACGGAATTAATTAATTAATAATGACAGACTGAAACAATTAACACAGGCCACATACATCCGATATGAAAGGCCGACACAACATCACACATACAGACCCTCTATCTAACCCAGGAAAAGGGAAGGGAAGCAAATTAATAAAACAATATTCGCAGGGAATTGAAATAAAACTGGATATGAGGATGGGAATGGAATGTGTTTCAGGCCTGTTTGAAGAGCAGTTTCATCAACGCTCGCAGAGCGGGGCTTGGCTGGAACAAACGTGAATGGACCAGTCATCATGCTCTGCAATTCCTTTCTCCTTTGATCCCTTTCCTTTCATCAACCTCCTTCATACAACACAGTAAATCCCTCAGGAAGTTCATCGAGGTCGACTCCATCATATAGCACACGCTGCACCTATTCACAGCATGAAGCATATAGCGTTTTCCGCAGAGACCCAAAAAGCACCTTTTTCCACAGAATATGCTCTTTTCCTTTTTGTCCACCTACTTCATGGACACTGAATCCTTTAGAAGGTTCGTAGAGATAGAGTCCCTCACACCAACATGCTCAATGAAGCCGTTCACGCCACGAGAAAGGATCCATTTTTTTACCGCACCGCCAAGAGCCGCTCTTCCTCCTCTTCCTGACTCTTTTCCCGCACTTTCTTGCTTGAAAGAAAAAGGGTTGAATCGTTTCCAAAGCTGTTTTGTGCACCACCACCAACAGTCAAAATCACATGGTGTAAAGGGAGTGGATATGGGGTAAACTTTAAGAAAAAATAAATGTGAAAAGGTCCTATTTGGGGATCCACAGCTGAACTGGCATTTCTATGCAATACACCCTAAACAACACGACTCCTAAATGATTGACATCCCCATAAACGTAACAATATCGTGTATTATACAGTACATGGGTCAGTGTTCCAGACTTTATTCCTTTACCATTTAATATATTGAACTGAAACATGGTAGGGGGCATGTATTGCAAAGCAATTCTCCCTCTTGTTGTTATTATAATGTGTATACAAATACGCTTGCTCATCCATCTAGCTGTCTGTGTGTGATATTTCATTCCACCCAATGGTGGGACAGCTGGCCTGACACCACCCACAAGTGCAACCTGAAAAATCTTATGTCTGCTATGTTGGTGCTTACTTCTATGTGAAGCCAAACACATCCTCGGAGCTGTCATATTAACAATCGCCATGCCCTCCCTATAAGTTTTCCCTTCAGTATAAAATGACCATAGTGACAGTTAAAAGGATTGTGAGCTGATAGGCATCACAGGCCTTGTGAAAATAGGCCTTAGTGATCGAGACAGTGGTCTGTTGTCTATACACCACCCAAATAACTATGTGCCATTCTCTGAAGCAGGGCTTTTACCGTGAATGTTACGCAGGTCCTTGCTATTATTTTCCGACTATTTTTTCTTAAATGACTCGACCAGGGACCATAAAACCTGACTCGTCATTATAAAGACCTTCGTCTGAGGACTTCCTGGAATCTGTATGTGATTATGTGATTGAATGTATGTGATTATACAGTATATGCATAAGGATGAAGATAATCAAGAAGTGTTTGACATCTTTGTTGCTGGTATATCACTGCCATCGCTGGGAGTGTGGCTAATGCGCCAACGCCTGGGGCCCTGGGCCCACCAATCTCTTGGGAAGATTGAGGACAGTTTAAGATTGTCTTCAATCAAAGCTCCAGTTCGTTGCGATTTTCATGGACAGTCTTCCCCTCTTGAAGAACAGTGCTGCCACCTTGAGGCAATCCTCCGGAGCACCCTGAAATCCCCAGCCGTGTAGTTGCATTTGGGTGAACCGGAGAGGTCATTAATCCACCTGTTGATTGTATCTTCTCAATCATGGGTCCCAGATTCATCCTCAGACAATTGTTCTGTGCTCCTGGAGCAGTTGGAGTACCAGAGTTTAATCTCATGAATCTGTTGCAAAAAAAACTGATGTTTGAGTTTGAGCAAAATTAAGCAAAATGCCCCAAAACTCAAAAACTGAAAAACTGTTTTGCCATATCTATCTATAATTCCAGTAATCTCTGTGTGTATGTGTGTGTGTCTGTGTGTGTGTGTGTGTTTGTCTGTGACCGCTGTTTCTCGACAACTACCGGTCCGATATACTTGAAACTTGCCAGGTATATTGCTGGGGACCCGAGGATGTGCCTTTTCAAGGTTTGAAATTAATCGGACAAGTGGTTCCCAAGGTATGGTCACCGTACTCGCAAGCCGTTCGCTTTGGCTTTGCGAATGGACCAAACCATTTCATGTAAATAGAGGGGGGGGGTTCTACCGTACTCGCAAGCCGTTCGCTTTGGCTTTGCGAATGGACCAAACCATTTCATGTAAATAGAGGGGGGGATATAATTTTAGATATATATATAGTACGGGCACGCCCTAGTATCTGAAATGGCACTTACAATGTTTCACTACTGTATATGATGATCACTATAGTGTGACTTGTTTACTCCATAAGCAGTTTAATATTTTGCTATCTCAGTATGTACTGTATGATGAAGTTGTATCATTACAATGGTAGAGCCCTTCATCTATCTATAATTCCAGTAATCTCTGTGTGTATGTGTGTGTGTCTGTGTGTGTGTGTGTGTGTGTGTGTGTGTGTGTGTGTGTGTGTGTGTGTGTGTGTGTGTTTGTCTGTGACCGCTGTTTCTCGACAACCACGGGTCCGATCTAATTGAAACTTGCCAGATATATTGCTGGGGACCTGAGGATGTGCCTTTTCAAGGTTTGAAATTAATCGGACAAGTGGTTCCCAAGGTATGGTCACCGTACTCGCAAGCCGTTCGCTTTGGCTTTGCGAATGGACCAAACCATTTCATGTAAATAGAGGGGGGGGTTCTACCGTACTCGCAAGCCGTTCGCTTTGGCTTTGCGAATGGACCAAACCATTTCATGTAAATAGAGGGGGGGGTTCTGTGGTCGTTACTGCCACGTGGTTTCAAAGTTTTTTTTTGTTGTTGTTGTTTGCACGCATGTTTTTTTGCACCCACGTACGGGCACGCCCTAGTCTATCTATAATTCCAGTAATCTCTGTGTGTATGTGTGTGTGTATGTGTGTGTGTCTGTGTGTTTGTCTGTGACCGCTGTTTCTCGACAACCACGGGTCCGATCTAATTGAAACTTGCCAGATATATTGCTGGGGACCCGAGGATGTGCCTTTTCAAGGTTTGAAATTAATCGGACAAGTGGTTCCCAAGGTATGGTCACCGTACTCGCAAGCCGTTCGCTTTGGCTTTGCGAATGGACCAAACCATTTCATGTAAATAGAGGGGGGGGGGGGGGGGGGTTCTACCGTACTCGCAAGCCGTTCGCTTTGGCTTTGCGAATGGACCAAACCATTTCATGTAAATAGAGGGGGGGGGTTCTGTGGTCGTTACTGCCACGTGGTTTCAAAGTTTTTTTTTGTTGTTGTTGTTTGCACGCATGTTTTTTTGCACCCACGTACGGGCACGCCCTAGTATAATATAATGATGAAACAGTGGCACTTTTCACCTTACCTGCCTCCTCATGTTAATAACTGGTCATGTCATGCTTTGTCCAATTGGGAATCTGCATGTCCACAAACCAACTGGAGTTGGTTCAATTTTTCATGTGAAACCCAGGTGCAATGCTCATACATAAGGATATTTCATGGCAAAATAAATCCAATAATTTATCGTATCGAGCCCACTTGTTAGATACCAGTCTTATTTAACTTCCTTTGTGATTAAAGTACAATGAACGACTTGTAGCCACCTTCAGGCTCAGCAACCTCTGGTGGTGATGGTGTTGACAGGCTCGACAACTTTGCAGCATTGGCAACATTTGGCTCAACCCAACCTTGAGGGCATCCTGGATATGCGACCTGGCGTTTTGACAAAAGGCAACAGCATCTATGATGCCAGCGATTCCAGGGGTCCAGCAGACCCAGAGGAGGACGAGCCTTGTAAAGATGTGGACCACCAACAGGACGAAATGGCAGTTGATGCAGTTCCTGAGCTTGACAAATTCAACAGTATTCCAGCACAGTCTGCTGCCCAAGATACAGGTGTGCCGGCCTTCAAACACCAGTTTTTCGTTGTTTAATTTTTTTGCCTTTCTTGAGTCGAACCATAATTGTTACATTCTATTTTATACCTAAGTTTAACCAGACCTAATGGTTGGCGTGTCTCCTTTGAGTCTGGGAGGTTGCGATTCTGACACGAACCGAGTCATACCAAAGACTACATATTATACAGAACTATATGATGATTACTATAGTGTGACAGGTTGGAACAGCATATATATACAGTAATGTGAAAAAGTAAGTACACCCCATGTAGAGTTTTGACTTTTTCAACATATTTCAACATACAGCTATTTGATCTTCATTTCAACAATATTGATAGATAAAGGTGATATAATGTAACAAATATCATGAAACATTTACATTTTGTAGTCCATTGTATAATTTAAATAAACATAAATGCAAATTTCGCATGTGGAAAAAGTAAGTACACCCTTGGCTCTAATAGGTGGTATTGCCCCCTTTGGCAGAACCAACCTCAAGTAGGCGTTTCTTATAACTATCTACCAGTCTCTGACATCGACTGGGAGAAATTTTTGCCCACTCCTCCATGCATAATTCTTTCAGCTGTGCGATGTTTGAGGGGTTTCTTGCATGCACAGCTCGTTTCAAATCTGCCCACAACATCTCGATGGGATTTAGATCCGGGCTTTGACTTGGCCATTCCAGAACCCTCCATTTCTTTCTTTTCAGCCATTTGTTGGTGGATTTACTGGTATGTTTAGGGTCATGGTCATGACGTCATGTTGCATGGGTCCACCGTCGGTTGAGCTTCAACTTTCCGACAGATGGCCTCACATTATCCTCAAGCACCCTCTGGAACAATGAAGAATTCACAGTGGATTCTATGATGGTGAGCTGCCCAGGCCCTGATGCAGCAAAGCTGTCCCAAACCATAATATTTGCACCACCATGCTTTACAGTTGGTATCAGGTTATTGTGGTCAAATGCTGTCTTTGGTTTTTGCCAAACATGTCTTCTGGTACTGTGGCCAAATAGCTCTACCTTTGACTCATCTGTCCAGAGCACATTGTTCTAGAAGTGCTGGCCTTTGCCTCGGTGTTCATTAACAAACCTGAGTCTTGCCCTGATGTTCTTTCTGGACAGCAAAGGTTTCCTCCTGGCACACCTCCCATGTAGATCAAATTTGTGCAGCCTCTTTCTAATGGTAGACTCGTGCACTTTGACATCAACAGTGGCAAGAGCTACCTGTAGGTCCTGTGATGACATTCTGGGGTTCTTAGAGACTTCTTTCAGCATCTTGCGGTCTGCTCTCGGGCTGAACTTGCTGGGGCGGCCTGGCCTGAACAAGTTGGCAGTTGTTTAGAATCTTCTCCACTTGTAGATGATCTTCCAGACAGTCGAATGATTGATTTCAAATTGTTTGGAGATCTTTTTAAATCCTTTCCCAGACTTGTAGGCATCTATAACCTTCTTTCTGAAGGCTTCAGAGAGCTCTTTTGATCTAGGCATGGTGACGCCGCACACTTCAACAACAAAGAGCAAACCAAACTAAATGTCTGAGGTTTACATAAGACAGGTTCCTCCAAGATCCTCTCCAACGATGTTCTAATCATTTGCACCCGAGTTGGTGCACCTGATTCTAATTTTTGGTATTTGAAGTAGTGATAAATGTAGGGGTGTACTTACTTTTTGCACATGCGAAATTTGCATTTATGTTTATTTCAATTATACAATGGACTACAAAATGTAAATGTTTCATGATATTTGTTATATTATATCACCTTTATCTATCAATATTGTTGAAATGAAGATCAAATAGCTGTATGTTGAAATATGTTGAAAAAGTCAAAACTTTACATGGGGTGTACTTACTTTTTCACGTGACTGTATTGGTTTAAACCATGACAAAACGGCAACTCGGGTACAGTCATTTATCTATATATCTACACATCTGGGCAGTGTCTGTGTTGTCACTTAACGACTCCCTCAAACTTTTGTTTCCGTGGTTGTGAAGTGTTTTTAATAACGTTGTGGTGGTTTTGAATCACGTGGTGGTGAGGTATTTTGAAGTATGTGGTGGTGAGGTGTTTTAAATGACGTGGTGGTGAGGTGTTTTTAATTTCGTGGCTGTGAGTTGTTTTTATTACGTGTTTTATGGCTGTGAGGTGTGTTAAATTACTTGATGGTGAGGTGTTTTGAATTACTTCGTGGTGAGGTGTTTTGAATTACTTGATGGTGAGGTGTTTTGAATTACGTGGTGGTGAGGTGTTTTGAATTACTTGGTGGTGAGGTGTTTTGAATTACTTGGTGGTGAGGTGTTTTGAATTACGTGGTGGTGAGGTGTTTTGAATTACGTGGTGGTGGTGAGGTGTAATCGTCCCAAACTTCCAGTCTGCACCTACCCCTCCCCTATGTATGTGCTGAGGGGTTCTTTCATGAAAAAAAAAACATTCAACCTTAATCTTCAACCTAAATTGCCTATAAAAATGTAATATCACAAACACAACAAATACATTTGTGCAAAATAATTGTTTGTATTATGATTGGTGTAAATCATGACAACACAGCAACTCAGATACAGTCATTATCCTCAGCTAAAATAAGCCCGTGCCTCTGTAACGACGCTTGGTGAGGAGCCAAGCTAGTATATATATTAGTATACAGTGTATATATATATATATATATATATATACAGTGTATATATATATATATAAATATATATATATATATATATATATATATATATGTATATCTATATATATATATATTGTATATATATTCTAATTTATATATATACTGTATTATAAATTTCCATAAATTTATATTTAATTGCCCTCTGAGTGCAGAGAGATCATGAGATGCCGCCCCATCAGATGCCAAGCTATGGTTATTTGCCCGTGCTATCATTTTAAATGCCGAGCGTCAAGCAAGGAAGCAGCATGTACCATTTTTAAAGTGTTTGGTATGACTCGCCCGTGGTTTGAACTGCCAATCCCCCAGGCTCAGAGCAGACGCTCTTATCATTACACCACCATGTCTGGTTACAATTACATAGCTCTGACATAAATGGAGAAATCGTGCATTAACATTCATATTTTGCTTCACAGCAAGTAATTTCCAACGATTTATGGTAGTACTGTAATAATATTACATACTAGCCGAAACCCGTGGAACATCCACGGAAGGGAGGATGTGGTGTATGGATAGAGTGTACCATTATGGATGGCATAGGGGATTTGCTTGTCCGAGTAAGAGTTAGGAAGAAAGATGAGAATGAAGAGTGCGTATACGAACAACGTATTTATTGCAATCTACTTAAATGACAACGCTACGATATACTTTTGAAAAATGAATGGATTCGTAATAGGAATCGGCATAGCACCACTCTGGCCACACTGACGCAGTGGTATGTGTCACACCGGCACAAATGCATGCTCTGGATTGTCCACTCAGTGGACGACTTGCTTTCGCCTTCGCCTGTCCAATCAGTGGACGGCTTGCTTCGCCTTCGCCCAGCAGACGCCAATACGATGGCGTCGTAAGATGGCGTCGTATCGGCATTAATCGGATGCTTTTGGGCCCCAACATCGGCTAATTCAGATTTTTCGAGTATGGCTGTACATGATAAACAAAGAGCGCGGTTCGTAGATCGTAAATCCATTAGTGCCGTGGGCATCGGGTCACTGGCTGCGGCGTAAAAGGGATAACAAAGTCGAGTCCTTACGCTATTATTATATAGACTAGCCGAAACCCGTGGAACATCCACGGAAGGGAGGATGTGGTGTATGGATAGAGTGTACCATTATGGATGGCATAGGGGATTTACTTGTCTGAGTAAGAGTTAGGAAGAAAGATGAGAATGAAGAGTGCGTATATGAACAACGATCGCCGACACCGGCACAAATGCATGCTCTGGATTGTCCACTCAGTGGATGGCTTGCTTTCGCCTTCGCCTGTCCAATCAGCGGACGGCTTGCTTCGCCTTCACCCAGCAGATGCCAATACGATGGCGTCGTAAGATGGCGTCGTATCGGCAGTTAATCGGATGCTTTTGGGCCCCAACGTCGGCTAATTCAGATTTTTCGAGTATGGCTGTACGTGATAAACAAAGAGCGCAGTTCGTAGATCGTAAATCCATTAGTGCCGTGGGCATCGGGTCACTGGGTGCGGCGTAAAAGGGATAACAAAGTCGAGTCCTTGCGGTATTATTATATAGATTATAGTATTAAGTATTATATTACTGTAATAATATTTAAGTAATAATATTATTACAGTAGTACTGTAATATTAGTACTGTAAAAAAAAAAAAAAAAAAAAAAAAAAAAAATATATATATATATATATATATATATATATATATATATACTGTATTATTATTATTATTATTATTTATTTTTTTCTGACGTTAATGTCTGTCTTTCTCCCGGTGAAGCCCCTTACCCTGGAAAATGTTCAGATGATGCGAGATACACGTACACCCTCACCACTTGCCGGATCATTTACCCAACAGATGACACAACTAGTGTCAGCAGGTGAGGTGCTCTTCCTGTTTGTGAATCTCAGAGCTAACCATTGCTTCTCTGCCTTCTCTCTGGCTAGTTTATATTCTTCCTGAAATAAAACCCTCTGGTGAGACCGTTGGAGTTGTGATCATCCATTCATTTTAAGTTCTTTCTACCTGGATGCCAACGTGGCTGTGCACAAAAAGGACAAAATACTCCAAAACTTCTCCATATTGCACCGCCGATTGTCGTTTCCTGATGCTCAGTGTAATCCAGACTTAATATACTCGTCATTACCCACAACTGCGTGTGGTATACTAATCTTACTTTAGTGTGTGTGTGTGTGTGTGTGTGTGTGTGTGTGTGTGTGTGTGTGTGTGTGTGTGTGTGTGTGTGTGTGTGTGTGTGTGTGTGTGTGTGTGTGTATACGTGCACTATGACTGACATGGCATAATACATCTGTCCTGAGTCTCGGAGCATCGTTATTCTGATCACGTGGGGGATGACATGTTCTGTTCTCCCATTCCTCCCCAACCCCTTCTCTTTCTCTTCCAGAGAGACGTGACACACACCTCTCTCTTTCTACCTCATTTCTAAATTCTAGTTTCGATTGTAATGTGCACTGAAATAAAAACTTCTCATTTTGGTCGATGCTCTGTTGGGAATCAAACCAATTGCATTTGAATATTTATTTCCCATACACAAAATATAAATTAATATACAAGGGGTCCACAGTCTCCACTGGATTTACTGAGTCTAACGAGTGGTCACATGATCCTGTATGATCCCAAACAAGGAAATGAGGCCATTTGGTCCATCCTTGCCGTGTTGCCCTCCCGATGTAGGTTTTGCGACAGGTGTAAATGTCCATTTTTGTGCTCGGACGTTTTTTTCTGGGTGTTTTCTCCCTTTGCCAATTCTTCCTCTAAGCGTCCCTTACCCTACCATTGGTGTGTTTCTCTCCTTTCCCAGTGTGTTTATTGTATTTACGTCTTTGCTTATGTATGACTTGATCTCTACTAACAACATTCTTCCTGATGCTTTACTTAACTCCCAATAACCCCCGCTGTTGCAGGGAAAATGGCCTTAAAATGCCTGTTGTTGTTGTTGTTTATCACGTGACCCAATTTGTAGTTTACTAAGCCTGGTGATCGACTTTTTATATCCCTCGGTGATGAAACACTGCGGCTTATAAACGGCTTCACCTGAGGTATCTCAAAGTAATCATTTCAAGTACAATTCCAGATTTATTTTGAGATTATTGTTACCCAAACAGATTTATCATTGCTTACTTGAATGTGGTTACAAGTTGCAAATACTTTGCTCAGGATGCCGGTGAAGATGCTTCGCAAAAGACACCCTGGGGTCTTTAAAGTCCACAGACTACCATTGCTGACAGACAGATTGTTCGGTTAAACGTCCTTCCGAGGGACGGCGCGCACGTCGATACCTCTTCCTGCATGTGAAGCACCAGAATGACAGTTAATAGCTGGGCCGAGGTTTGAATGAAGGCTAGACAGCTCATAGGTGAGTTCTCCTACCTCAAGTCTATCCTGCTGTATAGGTGGGTTCTCCTACCTCAAGGCTATCCTGCTGTATAAGTGAGTTCTCCTACCTCAAGTCTATCCTGCTGTATAGGTGGGTTCTCCTACCTCAAGGCTATCCTGCTGTATAAGTGAGTTCTCCTACCTCAAGTCTATCCTGCTGTATAGGTGGGTTCTCCTACCTCAAGGCTATCCTGCTGTATAAGTGAGTTCTCCTACCTCAAGTCTATCCTGCTGTATAGGTGAGTTCTCCTACCTCAAGTCTATCCTGCTGTACAAGTGAGTTCTCCTACCTCAAGTCTATCTTGCTGTATAGGTGGGTTCTCCTACCTCAAGGCTATCCTGCTGTATAAGTGAGTTCTCCTACCTCGTCTATCCTGCTGTATAGGTGAGTTCTCCTACGTCAAGTCTATCCTGCTGTATAGGTGGGTTCTCCTACCTCAAGTCTATCCTGCTGTATAAGTGGGTTCTCCTACCTCAAGTCTATCCTGCTGTTTTAGTGGGTTCTCCTACCTCAAGTCTATCCTGCTGTATAAGTGGGTTCTCTTACCTCAAGTCTATCCTGCTGTATAGGTGAGTTCTCCTACCTCAAGCCTATCCTGCTGTATAGGTGAGTTCTCCTACCTCAAGGCTATCCTGCTGAACCCTTCATGGGAAATAATAATGATAATTTGGCCTCATAGGAATCCTGTGTACCGATTATCATCGCGACAAGCATGCCCCATGTGCGACAAATGAAGAAATACACTATTTATCTACTTTCTATCTGCATTATTTAATGGTCTCTATGCAAAAATATAAAAGGGTTCCTGGCATTAAAACCTAGGGAGCGGTTTGCCCTTGTACGGGTCTTGATGAAGTCAACGTCTACTCGCATATGTGGCAGAAATAAGGTGGGGGCATCAGACGTGGCTGAAAATTGAGGCAAATGGTGTTTGGAAGCAACCTGCCTCTGGACATTATTTGTCCAATTAGCAACCTTGTCTTTCAAAAAATATATAACCTGGACAAATAACTCGCTCTCACGCCTGTTTTGCAATCAACCACGCAGGGAACCACTTCCGGTGGGCAGCAAAACAAGTCGACATGTATTATTTTATTTTTTTTATAGACGGCTCACTGATCTTATGTTACCAAGACATTGGTTCATCTTAGAGTAAATGCTTATAGTGTAGCAGCATAGCAAACCTGTTGTGCATTTTGTGATACAAGCACCAAATTTGGCACAAATGTACATTAATATGTTGCGAACATTTTCAGATATTGGGCCACTTGAAATTCCGTAATTTTTTTTTTCAAATTTTTTCAAATTTCGTAATTTCAAATTTTTCGGGTGACACCGTCACAATTTCGGTCTTCGAGGCCAGCCGATATAGTGGGGCGGCTTAGCCCAAATATTCAAAAGAATTGTGCATTTTGTGATACAAGCACCAAATTTGGCACAAATGTACATTAATATGTTGCGAACATTGTGTGGTCAGCAATGAAGACGAGAGTCTGAATTACATGTATGCAAAAGACCTTGTGAACCAGTGAAGCAAATACACGGGTAAGCATGAATTAAATCTAGGGCATGATATAATTTCCATGATGTTTACCTCTACACTCAATGGTGGAAGGAGGTAATGTTTTGATCCCAGCTTGTCTGTTTGTCTGTTAGTCCACAAAATTCCAGACAAAGCTTGTAGTAGTGGTAGTTGTAGTGGTAGTGGTGATAACAGAAATTGTTATATAGAACTGAACTTATATTATTATTATATGCAGAAAATAACTTCATTTCTATATGCCCTGCAGTGGACAGGTTAATTGGTTTATGCACTGAAGGGGTCACCCTGGTGTGCACTGCTGTGTTCTGCCTCACTGAGTTGTTCAGGTATGATGTACTCAGCACAAGCTTCCGGTCGGCCCGGAGGTGGGGGTGCGGGGCCTGTCACGGAACGTCAAAACAAACGGCCTGCCGGGCCGCCCAAAAGTCGGGCGTGAGGGGCGCATCCACTAATGGAACGCCTCTCGCTTCCCAGATCGAGGGCCACGTGATCAGGAGAACCTCGTCCCTTCCGGTCACACTTTGCTTATCGGCCGGCCTCGAAGACCGAAATTGTGACGGTGTCACCCGAAAAATTTCAAATTACGAAATTTGAAAAAATTTGAAGAAAAAAAATTACGGAATTTCAAGTGGCCCAATATCTGAAAATGTTCGCAACATATTAATGTACATTTGTGCCAAATTTGGTGCTTGTATCACAAAATGCACAATTCTTTTGAATATTTGGGCTAAGCCGCCCCACTATTAGCTGTTTCGACTAACAAAGAAAGGAGATGCACCTTTTACTGTCAAACACGCCACACAGTCCATCAGGAAGGTGTCTCTTTCCGGAGGTGTGCATGGTCCTCCCAACAAGTGTCAGTGAGTCTTTGCTCTCTCTGTGGTTGTTTGCGGGCAATGTGGTTGTTGAGCAATATAACGTGTTGGCTCTTTACAGGTCTGAATGTGCGGAGGACACTGGGCCGCATTTTGATTTGCGTTTAGAAGACTAGGTCTCTTGCTGGGGACACAATTACAGTTGAGTGCTAGATGGAATGGAATGAAACATTGCTGTGCTAATGCAAGGCTCTTTCATTTGGACATCCGCTGCTTGAAGAAGGGTTTGGCGCACAATTTAGTCCCTAACAGTAGATGCCTAAATGCTGAGGTCATTCTCGTCATCAACGGAAGTCTTTGGCAGGCAGGCACAAGAAGGTCTTCTGCAGCACCTTTTCAAGGCTCTTTCATTTGAACATCCGCTGCTCGAAGAAGGGTTTGGCGCACAATTTAGTCCCTAACAGTAGAGGCCTAAATGCTGAGGTCATTCTCGTCATCAAAGGAAGTATTTGGCAGGCAGGCACAAGAAGGTCTTCTGCAACACCTTTTCACAATGATTACGAGGGAAGCTCTTGTATGTGAGTGCAGTCTTCCTCAGCAATAACACGAAATTGTCATGGGGAAACTTTCGTTGCTCAATTCCCGTTCGCTCTGCGAGTTTTGACAATTTAAACCGAGGGGTGTTCCATTTAGTGCCCTCGGATTTTGAGAGGTTTCCAAAGCCCATTTGTTGGCACTAAGTCAGCCTTGCATTGGCACAGCATTTCTGATTGCAGGTTGATGTTATGGCACGAGGGGGCGCTGTGCGACAACGCTTGCATTCTCAGGGTGCTGATCAATGGTGCCTGCGGTGAGATTTCCTAACTGTGATCACTTAACCCTTTTGCTTTACTTTGAATCAGCGTGCCCTTCACTCCGTTTTGCCTTTACTAATGCCGCAAACACTTGGGCCGTAACTGGAGTGCCGCCCTCACCCGTGTGAGGCAATATGAGAAGGCAAATGATCCATTAATTCTGGGAGTTGGGGGGGCTTTAATTAACCCCTCCTCATGTGTTATTACTCTTCTATCTACTTTTTACTACATCTCATTTACACCTGCTTGGCTTCCGCCTTTGATTGACTTCTGATTGGGGGTGTAAGGATTTGCCCACCATATCCATCGTGTATTATCTGTAATGTCATTTATTTTATTTTATTTGTATTCTCCCCCTGCCATTCCCACGTCCCCCTCTCCCACCTTTCATTTCCTATAATGAGTCAATTGTGCCAAACATTGGCATTTATCTGTGAACTGAGAACATTCTGAAATGTCTTCCAAAGTGTTGGGAAAAGCAATTATCACGTGAGCGTATTGGGCAGTACAAATCGGATCATGGCACATTTGGCAAATCGCAGCGTTAATTGCAATTTTGTAATTGCCAGAGAGGAGTATTTATTTTTTCCCCAGACATGTTTGGAAAAAAAAATTCCATGAACGTAAATTCTCATGATGAATATGGTGGTGCATTCTGGTTTTGATTTGCAGATCACTTAATCCCGGGATCTTTGATTTATTTGCATGGTACGTTTATTTATTCATTAATTTATCTTGCTTTGTTCCTGTGAAGTGCCAGTCAACTACCGGGACCATCTCTCGTGCCTTTGTCTCTCCGACCAAAGCAAAGATCGGCCACGGCTTGTGTTGGACATCCACACCGAGCGGAATCCTTCACTAACGTCAGAGACGCTACGAGGACGTCCAGCACAACACTGGGCCTGGCCCAACTGATGCAAAAATGTGGGATCTCGGCTGCTGCTCCTCGCCGACTGCCATCTCTTCCAGCAGCCGCCGGCCTCTGCAGCGGACCGCAAACGGTGCTTTTCCCAAGCACTCCGACTTCAAATATGCCAACCAATGAGAAGTTACCTGTCTCATCATTGCCTCCGCTGCTCTCACGACCAACTCGAGGCCGGGTTAGTGAACCTTTCCTGGCATCTAGGCCAGCGACATCAATCCTTGAAGAGATAATGGGTCCTCATGGTGGTGCGACTA
This sequence comes from Myxine glutinosa, assembly GCF_964187855.1. Lineage (NCBI taxonomy): Eukaryota > Metazoa > Chordata > Myxini > Myxiniformes > Myxinidae > Myxine > Myxine glutinosa. The sequence goes on from NC_136270.1 coordinate 3,645,547, forward strand.
GCACAGGGAACCAACCAAAGTGGAGCTGCAGCCATTTAGCTTTGGTGGAACAATTACACAGGTTGGGTATCAGCCTTGCTGGCAGTGCCAGAAGCGAGGGCGCAACCATTCGCGAGAAAACAGATCAGTCCTGCAAGCACTGGACCACAGTTGCCTCTCACCTCGCAGACCTCCCTTGGAACAATGGTGGTAATAAGGAGGCTGATGCACCCAGTCATCCGGTAGCAGAAGACACGCCACATGGAACGCCGTCGACAGAAAAGAGCCTTCCCCAGCGATGTCACACAGGTCCAAGTAGCCCTTCCCAAAGCTTGATGGCACAACCTCCAGACTACACCAAGGTTCCATCCGAGATGGTGCCGACAAATCCAAGTTGCTTCAGACGGTCTTCGGAGCCAAGAAGCTCAGTCAGGACTTGGTTTTCGTCTAGGAGTCCTCGCCACAGGTCATTAAGCTTTAGCAGTGGCTTCACCATGAGTCAACAAAAACCAAGCATGGGAGAAACCTCGCAAGGACCCAAAACAGAAGGACTTTGACAAAGAAAAAGGTAACCTTTTTGGGACTTGCAGTGTGTGCCTACTTTGTTATGGAGTGCTCTGCTTCATACCTTTCAATACCGTCCTGATGTCAGCAGTCGCTGTGTCGAACTTATCAGAAGATGGTACCAAGCATACCTGGTGCAATCAAGCCGATAATTCTGTACGTGTTGTATAATCAAAGTTTTAATCTTTTGCACTGAAATCGAATCCTATCACTATGCATTTTGTCTATTCCCCAACAGTAGATTTATTCCCCCACCCCACTCCCCCCCCCCCCCCCCCCCTGGTTGCATGCATGGACTCCATTACATATTTGAAAGTTATAAATTTGCCAACACTGGATCACTTTTAGAACACGATTTCAGGGTTTTTTTTATGACTTTGTTGCCATGGATGGTTTCCAAGAAATATCCGTTTTGGAAGGAGAAGACTCTAATACGTGATGAGAGTTGTAATCCGCCACGCCGTCGAACGGCCTTGCGCACAGTGGCCTCGGGTAACACATTGTGCAATGTACATAGTCGATAAATTATATTGTACACCCATTTTGTCTGCATCCAAGTCATAACTTGGAGGAATACAAGGTTTTTTCTGCACGTTTTAGTGTAGTTCCAGAGTGTGTAAGTCTATGTATATATATATATATATATATATATATATATATATATATATATATATATATATATATATCTATATATCTATATATATATATATATACATACACACACATATATGGTCTAAAAAAGAATGTAGACACTGGTTCTGATTTATCTTTTTCAAATAAATTATCATATTTGAACTATTTTATATTTTTATTGTTTCTTTTCGTGTGATTGTGAAGAGAAAAGATTATTCTGAGGGGGGGGGGGGGGGGCGGGGGAAGCTAGTTAGACTTTTTCATAAATGCCTTTGTGTTTTCTGCCAGTTTTTAAATATAATTAAATAATTGTCAGAGAGAAACCATGGCTTCTGGTGCATCTGGTCTGATTGTAAAAGTGACAGCAATTCACTGATTAAAGCTAAGCGAGGAGGGGAGGCAGGACGGAGGGTGGTGACAGTTAGCATGGCAGTGTTTGTCAAGTGGATTACCGTGAAATTTGCTAAATTGTCAAATGTCCGAGTGCCTCGAAATAGCCGCAAAGGCATTCATGCCCGACACGCGAGCGCACTCGGGGTGACCAGGTGCCATTCTGCATGGATGGTGAGCTGCAGGAAGTGAAACCTCGGCCAAGACACATTTCCATGTACAATAGCTCGCTTGTCTTTGTAAAATAAAAAAAACAAGTTCCCTTTTAGGATTCGGACTTGCACTTATGAAATGCTTTCCCAGTTTGCTGAAGTGAGAAATAAGCGCTCTTTCACCGACTCCTTTAGCGATCCAATCGTTTAACTACTCGTCCAAGTACGTATTGCAATTGCTTTATTTTCTTAAACCAAACTGCAAAAACCATAATTTTTTGGGATTAAAATCCATACGTTTGATGACGCTTTTCCCCCAAACATCAAATATGGTTTCTGTGACAGAACGTGCACACTGTGGTCTGAAGGATCTCCAGTACTTGTGGTGATGCGTGTAAAGTCCTCGAGCAAAAACAAAATATCTGCCTGAATGTCTTTCTTTTGCCACATAACATGCAGTTACAAACTTCTTTCCATTTTCATCAAGTGTTTTTTTATGTAGGAGAGAGGCTCCTGGAAGCAATATGTGACAGAGGGTCAAAAGGCAAACAACTGATGGTGGAGCGACATTTGGACATAAGCAAAGGAATGAATGAACAGGAAAAGAGAAGGAAAGGAAAGACACTAACTTGCAAGTAAGAATGTTGGGTTAGGTACGGTTAATGGAGGGACGGGGGTAGAAAATATTGTAGGTAACATCCTCCGGAAGGTGCTTCCACAAACTGAAGATATGACGAAAAAGAGAGTTGAGCTGTGGATAAGGTCTGCATTTGGGGAATTTATCCAGGAGGTTCCTGGAAGAATGGGTCAAAGGGTTTGGAAAACTACACCAAAGGACAGGTGGTAAAAAAGAGACCACAGATGTGTCTGCGATGTGAGAGCAAAATACCTTGTGCTTCAGCCTCATCATGGAACCTTCCAATCATAGTAAGAGCTTTATTACACAGAATCCAGCGGAGACAGATGTGTTCCCAATTAAAGCAGTACTCCATTGACCTAGTGACAAAAGCGTTGTACACCGAGTAGATCCTATTTTTTAATCAACAAGAAGAAAAAGACAAAAATTCTCATAGCCCCCACCCTGGTTTTAGTAATTTTGGTGTACGGAGTTGAAGGCTGTCAGTCGGTCATATGACAAAACAAAATCTTCTGCATATATACAGTCACTTGAAAAAGTAAGTACACCCCATGTAAAGTTTTGACTTTTTCAACATATTTCAACATACAGCTATTTGATCTTCATTTCAACAATATTGATAGATAAAGGTGATATAATATAACAAATATCATGAAACATTTACATTTTGGAGTCCATTGTATAATTTAAATAAACATAAATGCAAATTTCGCATGTGGAAAAAGTAAGTACACCCCTACATTTATCACTACTTCAAATAGCTAAAATTAGAATCAGGTGCACCAGCTCAGGTGCAAATGATTAGAACATCGGTAGAGAGTATCTTGGAGCAATCTGTCTTATTTAAACCTCAGACATTTAGTTTGGTTTGCTCTTTGTTGTTGAAGTGTGCAGCATCACCATGCCTAGATCAAAAGAGCTCTCTGAGGCCTTCAGAAAGAAGGTTATAGATGCCTACGAGTCTGGGAAGGGATTTAAAAAGATCTCCAAACAATTTGAAATCAATCATTCGACTGTCCGGAAGATCATCTACAAGTGGAGAAGATTCCAAACAACTGCCAACTTGTTCAGGCCAGGCCGCCACAGCAAGTTCAGCCCGAGAGCAGACCGCAAGATGCTGAAAGAAGTCTCTAAGAACCCCAGAATGTCATCACGGGACCCACAGGTAGCTCTTGCCACTGTTGATGTCAAAGTGCACGAGTCGACCATTAGAAAGAGGCTGCACAAATTTGATCTACATGGGAGGTGTGCCAGGAGGAAACCTTTGCTGTCCGGAAAGAACATCAGGGCAAGACTAAAGTTTGCCAATGAACACCTAGGCAAAGACCAGCACTTCTGGAACAATGTGCTCTGCACAGATGAGTCAAAGGTAGAGCTATTTGGCCACAGTACCAGAAGACATGTTTGGCGAAAACCAAAGACAGCATTTGACCACAAGAACCTGATACCAACTGTAAAGCATGGTGGTGGAAATATTATGGTTTGGGGCAGCTTTGCTGCATCAGGGCCTGGGCAGCTCACCATCATAGAATCCACTATGAATTCTTCATTGTACCAGAGGGTGCTTGAGGATAATGTGAGGCCATCTGTCGGAAAGTTGACGCTCAACCGAAGGTGGACCTTGCAACATGACAATGACCCTAAACATACTAGTAAATCCACCAAGGAATGGCTGAAAAGAAAGAAATGGAGGGTTCTGGATTGGCCAAGTCAAAGACCGGATCTAAATCCCATCGAGATGTTGTGGGGGGATTTGAAACGAGCTGTGCATGCAAGAAACCCCTCAAACATCGCACATCTGAAAGAATTTTGCATGGAGGAGTGGGCAAAAATTTCTCCCAGTCGATGTCAGAGACTGGTAGACAGTTATAAGAAACGCCTACTTGAGGTTGTTTCTGCCAAAGGGGGCAATACCACCTCTTAGAGCAAAGGGTGTACTTACTTTTTCCACATGCGAAATTTGCATTTATGTTTATTTAAATTATACAATGGACTACAAAATGTAAATGTTTCATGATATTTGCTATATTATATCACCTTTATCTATCAATATTGTTGATATGAAGATCAAATAGCTGTATGTTGAAATATGTTGAAAAAGTCCAAACTTTACATGGGGTGTACTTACTTTTTCACATGACTGTATGTACACCATCGTGTATTGTCTTTGTGCCAAGCATGAACAAAATCGGTCCATATATCTCCAAGATATGGTTGCGGATGAACGGACGAGACCAAATCCATAAGCCCTTGTTTCGGACTAAGTCCAACGGGGACTAATAACTTAGAACAAAGTAGAAGGCCTACTCTGTGGTTCTCTTTGGAGAACACCTTTGCTCTGTGGCTCTCTTTGGAGAACACCTTTGCTCTGTGGCTCTCTTTGGAGAACACCTTTGTTCTGTGGTTCTCTTTGGAGAACACCTTTGTTCTGTGGCTCTCTTTGGAGAACACCTTTGTTCTGTGGCTCTCTTTGGAGAACACCTTTGCTCTGTGGCTCTCTTTAGAGAACACCTTTGTTCTGTGTCTCTCTTTGGAGAACACCTTTGCTCTGTGGCTCTCTTTTGAGAACACCTTTGCTCTATGGTTCTCTTTGGAGAACACCTTTGCTCTGTAGTTCACTTTGGAGAACACCTTTGCTCTGTGGTTCTCTTTGGAGAACACCTTTGCTCTGTAGTTCTCTTTGGAGAACACCTTTGCTCTGTGGTTCACTTTGGAGAACACCTTTGCTCTGTGGCTCTCTTTGGAGAACACCTTTGCTCTGTGGTTCGCCCAGGAGAGGTCGTGGCTGATGGTTAAACCTAATAGTTCAAGTGATTGAACCTCTTCCAGTGGCCGACCATGGAAATGGATAGGTGGATTTGTTTGAAGATCCTTCTTCTGAAGCCACCGGGTGAACTTGAGATTTATCGGGAGTGAAAGACGTTTCTTTGTCATTGCAGTATCTAATCTATTCCACTTCATTCGAGAGTGACTGCTGCCACGTGCCTGTCAGGTGGTTGCAGCATTCTATGACATAATGTGGAGTCATCTGCGAAGTCATCTCCAAGAAATTGCCCCAAGACCTTGATCCTTGATGCACTCCAGCCTTCACTAGAAGAGGAGAGTGTTTCATTGATAGCAACGCGTTGACTGCGTGAGTGGAAGAAGTCAGAAGGAACAGCAGGTTTTTAGATTATTCCTTCAGTCACTTTTAGGTCTCTTTAGTCATTTACTTGTAGTCAGCGAATCAGAAGCTACACACTTCTATTGTCAAACTATAATCACAGTGGCAGCTCCAGCCTGCACGAGGAGTGATGAAGCTGATCGTGTCCACCTTTGGGAATGAAGATATGCATAGCATGGGCGTTGTATACAATGATTCCCTTCATTACTATGCGTAACATGCCCACCCCCTTCATAATGGGGGTCTTCTTATTGAGCATAATGCTGATTTTGAATGGATATGGTCTTTGATAGTTGAACAAATCACATAATACTATCTTACCATACTCAATACGTTTCACCATAGTTTGATGCAAGATTATGGTTATTTGCTCTAGGCTGGTGCAGCTACTTCCCACCTTGCCTCCTTCGAGGTAATAGAGTTCATGATTCGATGTTATTGGCAAATCTGGGTGGGAGACCGAGTCACAACGTCCTCTACTCGCATACTACAGGCAGGATGGTGGACTCTGTTTAATATCCCCTCACTTCTAGCCATACTTATTTTTGTCCCTCCATCCTCTCCGAGTGCATCCTGGTCCAATGCGTTCTTCAAGAACCCCATACCTGTCATCTGGCTATCCTCCTCAATTCTAAGTCGGACATTCACCTCCATTCCTTCAATCGTCGATTCTTTAATCTGTTGAACCACTTTCCTTTGTCTCTTCTTCTCATATCCCCTCCATCCGGTCCTTCAAAAGTGCTACCCATCATAATCTCATGCTTTATCCCAAACCCAGTCCTTCTCTCTTCTCTTCTGCTTTCCTTTCGCCCACTAGTGCACAACGTCCTCACCTGCCTTCTCTCGTTTAATCCTCCGTCAGTCTGTGAATCTGCTTTACCTCTGTTGTTTAGTCAGTCCATGAGCTTGGACGTCTGTATGCTAAAGATATACAAATCTGTACCGGTCTATCATTGCCACCTCTATGTATTTGGGTGTAAATCTCAGTTGGGACCATGTTGCTTTTGGAAGTGACGGAGATGTAATTCATAATGAAAGTGCAGTTTACCTACATATTCGTAACATGAGAACAAGGTACTTTATGGATAGATAGTCGAACTAAATGATGGACAGATTCCCGGACTAAATTGCTCAGTGAAATACTGCAACGATGGATTTGATTTGTAGCAAACTATCATATTGTGAATTTTGGGGGTTTAAAATAGGCATGTGATTAAAATTACTGCCAAAAACTATCTCTGATATACTATAATCCAAATACGAGCAGGATTACCGGTAACAATAATAACTGTACGGATGAAGTTAGGTTTTATTGCAGAATCAAGGACAGTATATTTATACATACCAGTGAGATACCTGTGCTACGCACGGGTGGGAGGCCAGAAGCAAACAGGCAATAGAGATATGGCGAATGCTAAAGCATGAAACCAATAAATTCCACATTCCTGTAGCACCCTCAGTCGCACGTCAGACATGGACAGCAAGTTCGTGAAGGACTTCCACGAAAAACGTACCCGTTCGCAAACAAATGGGTACGTTCACTTATATAAATATTGATTGTAGGTCCGTGGCGAATCTGCATATGGCGATCCGCGAAGTTCACGTTCAGAAAGTAGAAACCAGCACGGCATGTCGTCATTTACTTGAACTCGATATCTCTTTTTTCATTCCAAACAACATACCTCCAATCACAAAATAATCACAAAATAAACTTTTAACAACATTGTTAATGTTTCCTTCATTGTAAAAACTACCAAGTCGACAGTTAAAAGGATTTAGAGCCGATAGGTGTTATGGCCTTGGCAAGATCTATGGAGACAGTGATCTGTTAGCGAATGAATGATCATTTTAAGGCCATTTTACCCCGCTAGAGTGGGGGTTAGCCTTGCGGGCCGCATGACAATCATGGTTCCCTGCTTGAGGCAATGTTTTATGGCTGGATGTCCTTCCTGACGCCAACCCTTAGTCACCTCTTAGAGTGAAATGAAAGCCTCTTAGATGAAAGCCCACAGAATCTTGTTTCTCACAGTCTGAGAGTCCTTTAGGTGATTTTTTGCAAACTCCAAGCAGGCTTTCATGTGTCTTTCACTGAGGAGAGGCTTCCGTCTGGCCACGCTGCCGTAAGGCCCAGATCGGTGGAGTGTTGCAGTGATGGTTGTCCTTCTGGAAGTTTCTCCCATCTCCATACAGGATCTCCATAGCTCAGCCAGAGTGACCATTGGGTTCTTGGCCACCTCTCTTACCAAGGCCCTTCTCCCCTGATTGCTCAGTTTGGCCGGGCGGCCAGCTCTAGGAAGAGTCATGGTTGTTCCAAACTTCTTTCATTTAAGAATTCTGGAGGCCACTGTGCTCTTGGGAACCTTCAATGCAGCAGATTTTTTTTGTAGGCTTCCCCAGATCTGTGCCTTGACACAATCCTGTCTCAGAGCTCTGCAGGCAGTTCCTTCGACCTCATGGCTTGGTTTTTGCTCTGATATGCATTGTCAGCTGTGAGACCTTATATAGACAGGTGTCTGCCTTTCCAAATCATGTCCAGTCAATTGAATTTACCACAGGTGGACTCCAATCAAGGTGTAGAAGCATCTCAAAGATGATCAAGCGAAATTGGAGGCACCTGAGCTAAATTTCAAGTGTCATAGCAAAGGGTCTGAATACTTATGTCAATGTGATATTTCAGTTTTTTCTTTTTAATAAATTTGCAAAACTTTCTAAATTCCTGTTTTCTCTTTGTCATTATCGGGTATTGAGTGTAGATTGATGAGGGAAAAAATGAATTTAAATGATTTCAGCATAAGGCTGCAACATAACAAAATGTGAAAAAAGTGAAGGGGTCTGAATACTTTCTGAATGCACTGTATGTACGAAAAATCATTTTCAGGTGTACAGTGTGTCCCAGAAAAATCAGTTTGTGGAAACATAACCACTCTAAATTGCCCACCTAAGATGGCCCAATGTTACTACAGTATATATAATAGTTTGAAGACGACACTGGACTGAGGATTATCAAACATGTGATGGAAAGTGAAATGAATTAGAGTAAAGTTCATGCAATGTTTATTAATTCAGGTTTGAACTGGGAGAATATTTGATTTCAGCGTTCCCATCTGAACACACGGCTCACGGTAGGGTTATCCGAGGTTCAAAAATCCCAAGTAGGATGTCAATTTGTCCATCGTCTGTCTATGTCAGGAAAAGTCATGGAAAGTACTCCGATGCTCTTCTCGAGTATTTGACCTGGACCTGGTTTATCTACAAGTTCCACCACAAACTTTCGACCACCTAGAGAAATGGGTGCGACATGTCGGTGTCTTCGGCCTAAAAAAAGGGTGAGATTTATACTTGGTTATCGGATTCCTCTTTTTTAACTTATCAACAGTCCTATCTCTCATTGATCTTCACCGTGAACTACTCCGCACACAAACTCTTCTTCAGTGAAATGCCCTGTCCCCTCTGGCCTGTCACTCGTTTTTTCCTTATACGGTACTCAACCTGTGCCCCCAACTCCTACCTGCTACCACTGCTTCAAAAGTTTACTTGTCTCAACTACTTAATTTAAATCGAATATCTCAAATACTCCAATCATGTCTCCAACTAATCTTCTCTTCTGTTTGTTTTTGTATACATGGCGGTGATGGGACCCTGTTTACTATTGGGTAAACAACCCTGTTTTGTCTCCCCTTTCCTCATGACGAAGACTTGCCAGCCCTGGAATCAATGCTGAACCATTTTGAATACAACTACAGTAAATCCTTTATACAAGTTTACTAAACTGAATGCAGTATTCTTTATGAGGCTTAACATACATAAAATGTTAGCACTATTTCCTCTTAATGTAAACCTAATGGTCCCCTGTTACATCCTAAAATTATATTTCGTTTATTGCTGCCTGGTACTGCTCTGACTGCTTAAGTGTTTTGTCTTCCATGAATTCGTCTTTCCCCTACACAGTCATCCCTATTTGTTTTTTTCTAGTGTCCCTCAGCTCTCTGACCCTCCCCAACTCCTCCAGGATGCATGCGTTCTTCCAGTAACCCTCTCCTGCTTAAACTCCCAAAATCCAGGCCAACTCCACACCTCAACTCTTCTGATACTCCCTTCTGTGGATCCACCTTACAGAGGCCGGGCTATCTCACTCGTCCGTCCTTGTCTTCATGTCGGCAGGGCACCACCATCTCCCATCATCGCCATCCTTCCTGACAGTCTTTATTACTCCTATTAAGCCTTCCCATTCCAACCCTTTTACATGCAAATTACTCCCTCTCCTCTCTTTTCCTGTTTGGTCATTCTCTTGCTTATTATGTCCCAGAGTCCTCCCGCTGTCCTACCCTCTGTCACCATACCCTGTGACCTTCCTCTTCCGTTGGCCTCGTTTTTGGAGAAAAAATAACATATTCTGTCATCTGGTGGATCCCCATTTTAATGTCTCATCTGATGAATGGTGTTCCCATTGATGCAACCTCAAAGGCAAGTATGGGACCTCTGACTAATCCTGCCAGGCCATCCTAGATATACCTCTACTCTGAACTTAGGGAATCAACCCCACCGCATTGAGGGCAACCCAGCTGCTCACGTTACATCTTACATTAAATTATATCTGTCGTTTCAACACCCATTACCCTGCAATATCCAGACGATCCTGCGGCTATCTACACAAAGAGCAATAGACTCATAGCATACCCTTGATGTGCGATCATGGTGATGGTGGTGGCCCGCTAAATAGAGTGATCCCAGATGATCACTGTATTGAGCATTTTCGATTCAGGCACATGCACACTATTGGGCCTATACGGTACACAGGTCTTGAGTGCGACCTGTGTATTTGAGTATTTGTCTGCAACAGGTCTGCAACAAGTTAACAAGCACTTAACTTGAAACTATAACACTGGTCAACAGCCAAATTGGTTCTGACTTATTTTCAACTGTTTCTAACTAATTTGGTGCCCACGAATCCGAATCTGACCTTAAAATTTCGCTATCACGTAACCTTGACGTAGTACATCATAAGTGTGGAAAAAATCTTGAGTTTAGAGCATGCAAATTTCTTGATTGTCTCAATAAGTCTATTTATTGTCACAAAAAATAATATGAACTTAAAGTTTTTATTTACATCACATAAAAAAATGTAAATCTCCAAAAATAAAATGAACTTTATAAAATATCACAAAAAATAATATGAACTTTAAGTTTTTATTTACATCACATAAAAAAATGTAAATCTCCGAAAATAATGTGAACTTTATAAAATATCACAAAAAATAATATGAACTTTAAGTTTCTATTTACATCACATAAAAAAATGTAAATCTCCAAAAATAATGTGAACTTTATAAAATATCACAAAAAATAATATGAACTTAAAGTTTTTATTTACATCACATAAAAAAATGTAAATCTCCGAAAATAATGTGAACTTTATAAAATATCACAAAAAATAATATGAACTTTAAGTTTCTATTTACATCACATAAAAAAATGTAAATCTCCAAAAATAATGTGAACTTTATAAAATATCACCAAAAATAATATGAACTTTAAGTTTTTATTTACATCACATAAAAAAATGTAAATCTCCAAAAATAATATGAACTTTATAAAATATCACAAAAAATAATATGAACTTTAAGTTTTTATTTACATCACATTAAAAGTGCTTCTGAACTTTACTTTTGCGTTTGTAGGAGCAATCACTTTCACGCGGTAAAGTCCAACAGTAGTCGCCCATCATGTTTGGATTGAATCGACCTTGATATCGAGTCTCCATGATGGCAATTTCCTGGTGAAACCTTTCTCCATGTTCATCACTGACATCGCCAAGATTTTGTGGAAAGAAGTCCAGATGAGAATGGAAGAAATGTATCTTGAGTGACATTCGAGCACCGAGCACCTGGTGACTCTTCAACATCTTGTCCACAAGCTCTTCATAATTTGGTGCTCGAAAATTTCCAAGGTAATTGTTAGCAAGAGCCACAAAGATATCCCAAGCAACGCTTTCCAGCTCAGATAGTCTCGTTACAAAGTCCTGATTAGTGAGTACAAGACGAATTTCGGCTGTGGCTGATATTCATATGGTATACTGGTTCTCGAAAACTGGATGTGCTAGTGAAAATTGGATATCATAATCGAAATCTACAGGTTCATGTTGGTTAGAATCACCTCAAAATATACGAGAACCATAAAACTTTTAAAATTTTGTTGACCAGTGTAATTTGCCTTTGAGAATCCATGACAGACTCAGACCTGAAAGCATCTCTTTGTGACTTGCACTTGTATTCATCCAGCTTGTCAGCATTTGACTATACCTCCGCAGCCTTAACGTGTCTGCGCCGTCCGACTCAGTTGGTTCAACCAGTGGCAGACCTTCGAATGATTCGTATCCGTGCCAGGTGTGTCGGAAACCTACACAGGACTGCGCTTTGGAGCATCTGCGTGGAAACTGCAGCCCGAGTCGCACTCTTGCTGCCACTTTGGTGGGCACCTCTCTATAATAGAAGTCTTGATTTATTCCGTGCTAGGTGTGTCGGAAACCTACACAGGACTGCGCTTTGGAGCATCTGCGTGGAAACTGCAGCCCGAGTCGCACTCTTGCTGCCACTTTGGTGGGCACCTCTCCATAATAGAAGTCCTGATTTATTCCATGCTCGGTGTCGGAAACCTACATAGGACTGCGCTTTGGAGCATCTGCGTGGAAACTGCAGTCCGAGTCGCACTCTTGCTGCCACTTTGGTGGGCACCTCTCCATAATAGAAGTCCTGATTTATTCCGTGCTAGGTGTGTCGGAAACCTACATAGGACTGCGCTTTGGAGCATCTGCGTGGAAACTGCAGTCCGAGTCACACTCTTGCTGCCACTTTGGTGGGCACCTCTCCATAATAGAAGTCCTGATTTATTCCGTGCTAGGTGTGTCGGAAACCTACATAGGACTGCGCTTTGGAGCATCTGCGTGGAAACTGCAGCCCGAGTCGCACTCTTGCTGCCACTTTGGTGGGCACCTCTCCATAATAGAAGTCCTGATTTATTCCATGCTCGGTGTCGGAAACCTACATAGGACTGCGCTTTGGAGCATCTGCGTGGAAACTGCAGTCCGAGTCGCACTGTTGCTGCCGACCTTTGGTGGACGCCTCTCTATAATAGAAGTCCTGATTTATTTATTTGGGCTACGTTCCTGCAAATGAATGCTTGCCAAAAAGGTTATATTACACGAGAATTCAAAACCTGCCTCATTTCAAATTTTAAATTGCTCTATAGTACAAGCCCCTGCCCAGGGTAAAAGTACGTCTCCTGGAAAGCTCGGTCCTTGATAAAGGCGATTGCATTATTAACCTGACTTTAAACAGCGACCATCAAGAGTTTGCTCAAGGGACTTCCGTTAGTGGTTGTGCGGACTGCTGTTTGGGGTCACTGTCATGTCAGGCTTGCAAAAACCAGCACTGTGGATGAAATTGCCAATTGCCTGCCGGGCTCCTTCCCAAAGGGTGAGCATCGGTCATTGGGAGTGGGGGTTGCAGGGGATTGAGGTGCACTGTTTTATTCACCTTCGATGCTTGTCCTGGCCTGTGTTCTTTATATGCATTCGCAAAAAAATGTTCCGCTCTGAATTCCAGGAGCACTTCAGTTCGCCAGGAATTTCCTGCGCCAGGGGCCACGGCGGTGTCTTCGGCCTAAATATTTAACGTTTCAGCCAAGTCCGGCAAAAGCAACCCACCGGAGCAGGTAACCTTCTAGATGTTAGGCGCAGGAACACTTGAGCGAACGGCATTTTCCGGCCTAAAAATGTTGGTGTTTTCACAATAACACGTAGTGGGTCGTTGCTCTTGGAATGGATTATTTGAAAAAATTTGTATCATTTGTGCAAAAAGCCGATTTCCCTGAATTGGCGAGGTCTCACACAATGCTGCTACTTACGTAGCTGTTGTATACAAATGTGTTTTATTACCTCCGCCACAAAAGGTGGATGGAGGTTATGTTTTCATCTCTGTCTGTTACTTGCCGGAATATGTTGGTTGGTTGGTTTGTCTGTCTGTTTGTGCGCAGTACTACGTCTACGTCGTTGCACATAGCATCGCCAAACTTTACACACATTTGCCTTGCCCTAGAATAGACTGTGCCCAATTTTTAACTCTCGAGGCCCAAGGTCAAGCTCAAGGTCACCCAAAACGGGAAATCAGGGGGGGGTCGAGTTTTCATTTAAAATATATTTCAAACCACTATAACTCTAAAAGTACAAGA
>NC_136270.1:3664290-3791790 GCF_964187855.1 Myxine glutinosa
TGCTGGGAAAGTTTTCCTTTCAAAATGTCTCCGCACTCCTTCTCCCCATAGCCCGGTCTCCCCCTTGCAGCAACCACATGTTCACAGCAATATCTTCAGCTGCTGCATCTGGTGGTGGAGCACGTATCAAAGCTAAGAGAATATCCATATGCGAGCAACATGATGTCTGAGAATTTTATTGCGCAAACACGAGCGGCCTCAATGCTCGAAAAGTCAGGGGATTTCCACTGGGGGTACATGGGATAAATGGGGATACCGGGATAAATGGGAATACCGTGCCGATGGGAATACCGGGATAAATTGGAATACTGTGCCGATGGGAATACCGGGATAAATGGGAATACCGCGCCGATAGGAATACCGGGATAAATGGGAATACTGGGATGGGAATACCGGGATAAATGGGAATACCGGGATAGATGGGAATACCGGGATAGATGGGAATACCAGGATAGATGGGAATACTGGGGCAGATGGGAATACCGGGATAAATGGGAATACCGGGATAAATGGGAATACTGGGATAAATGGGAATACCGGGATAGATGGGAATACCGGGATAGATGGGAATACTGGGACAGATGGGAATACCGGGATAAATGGGAATACCGGGATAGATGGGAATACCGGGATAAATGGGAATACCGGGATAAATGGGAATACCGGGATAGATGGGAATACCGGGATAGATGGGAATACCAGGATAGATGGGAATACTGGGACAGATGGGAATACCGGGATAGATGGGAATACCGGGATAAATGGGAATACCGTGCCGATGGGAATACTGGGATAAATGGGAATACCGGGATAGATGGGAATACCGTGCCAATGTCACAACAACCGTCCAACCATCGATCGATGAGCATGCAACACAAAAACATCGAGCTCAGCAACACAACAATATCGAGCTCAGCAACACAACAAGATCGAGCTCAGCAACAAAACAACATCGAGCTCAGCAACACAACAACATCGAGCTCAGCAACAAAACAACATCGAGCTCAGCAACACAACAACATGGAGCTCAGCAACACAACAACATGGAGCTCAGCAACACAACAACATGGAGCTCAGCAACACAACAACATGGAGCTCAGCAACACAACAACATCGAGCTCAGCAACACAACAACATCGAGCTCAGCAACAAAACAACATGGAGCTCAGCAACACAACAACATGGAGCTCAGCAACACAACAACATGGAGCTCACAACACAACAACATCGAGCTCAACAAAAAAAACAACATCGAGCTCAGCAACACAACAACATGGAGCTCAGCAACACAACAACATCGAGCTCAGCAACACAACAACATGGAGCTCAGCAACACAACAACATGGAGCTCACAACACAACAACATCGAGCTCAACAACAAAAAAAAACATCGAGCTCAGCAACACAACAACATGGAGCTCAGCAACACAACAACATGGAGCTCAGCAACACAACAACATGGAGCTCACAACACAACAACATGGAGCTCACAACACAACAACATCTGGCTCAGCAACACAACAACATCGTGCTCATTAACACAACAACATCGTGCTCATTAACATAACAACATCGAGCTCAGTATCACAACAACATCGAGCTCAGCAACACAACAACAACTATCTCAGCAACACAACAACATCGTGCTCATTAACAAAACAACATCGAGCTCAGCAACACAACAACATCGAGCTCAGCAACAAAACAACATCTAGCTCAGCAACACAACAACATCTAGCTCAGCAACACAAGAACATGGAGCTTAGCAACAAAACAACATCTAGCTCAGCAACACAACAACATCTAGCTCAGCAACAAAACAACATGGAGCTCAGCAACACAACAACATGGAGCTCAGCAACACAACAACATCGAGCTCAGCAACACAACAACATCGAGCTCAGCAACACAACAACATCGAGCTCAGCAACACAACAACATCGAGCTCAGCAACACAACAACATCTAGCTCAGCAACACAACAACATGGAGCTCAGCAACACAACAACATCGAGCTCAGCAACACAACAACATCGAGCTCAGCAACAAAACAACATGGAGCTCAGCAACACAACAACATGGAGCTCAGCAACACAACAACATGGAGCTCACAACACAACAACATCGAGCTCAACAAAAAAAACAACATCGAGCTCAGCAACACAACAACATGGAGCTCAGCAACACAACAACATGGAGCTCAGCAACACAACAACATGGAGCTCACAACACAACAACATGGAGCTCACAACACAACAACATCGTGCTCATTAACACAACAACATCGTGCTCATTAACATAACAACATCGAGCTCAGTATCACAACAACATCGAGCTCAGTATCACAACAACATCGAGCTCAGTATCACAACAACATAGAGCTCAGCAACACAACAACATCTAGCTCAGAAACACAACAACATCGTGCTCATTAACAAAACAACATCGAGCTCAGCAACACAACAAGATCGAGCTCAGCAACAAAACAACATCTAGCTCAGCAACACAACAACATCTAGCTCAGCAACACAAGAACATGGAGCTTAGCAACAAAACAACATCTAGCTCAGCAACACAACAACATCGAGCTCAGCAACACAACAACATCGATCTCAGCAATACAACAACATCGAGCTCATTAACAAAACAACATCGAGCTCAGCAACACAACAACATCGAGCTCAGCAACACAACAACATCGAGCTCAGCAATACAACAACATCGAGCTCAGCAATACAACAACATCGAGCTCAGCAACACAACAACATCGAGCTCAACAAAAAAAAACAACATCGAGCTCAGCAACACAACAACATGGAGCTCAGCAACACAACATGGAGCTCAGGGGGGGGAGGGGAGGAGAGGGTCAGAGGGGGGGGGAGGGGGAGGGGGAGGGCGAGGGGGGTGGGGGAGGGTGGGGGAGGGGAGGGGGGAGGGGAGTGGGGAGGGGAGGGGGAAGGGGGAGGGGGGAAGAAGTAGGGGGAGGGGGGAAAACAGAGGGGAAAAGGGAGGGGGAGTGGGGAAAAGGGAGGGGGAGGGGGAGGGGGGAAAGGGAGGGGGAGGGGAGGACGGAGGGGGAAGGGGAGGGCCAGTCAACAATGACGTTGCAGTTATCATGGTCGGAGAGCAGCACAACAATCGCGACATCGTCCTGCATCTTTGCAACAGCACGAAGCGGATTTTGGAGACTCACCGATCCTGTGACACCCTCCAGTACCGGCGTTGCCGGGCGGGGGAAGGGAGACCCGTACATTACACACATTACAACATTACACACACACAAACTGTATTTTATGTTCAATGGTCTGGCGGCGGGAATGGAACATCACGTGATCGCTCTGAGCGAATGAGCGCGCTGCTCTGCCACCGCTCAGATTCCGTGTATAATATTCCTCGCTGAAATGCGCTGAGGTAAATATGAATGAAAAATATGGATCTCGTCAAATATTTTTAGGTCGGCCATGTCCTTCCCAGGCTCAATGGCCATGTCTGTGCCAAATATCAAGTACGTGAGCCTCTCCGTTTAGGAGTCTATCGGTAACATTACACACACACAAACTGTGTTTTATATATATATATTTTAAGTGATTCTTCACCATTGCGTGATAGGGCTAAAAACGATAGGCTGGATACAGTAGCATGATATTCCAAAAAGTTGTGGATGACTTGTGACAAAACTTGGTTAGATGAGTTTGTTGCCCTCCCGATGTAGGTTTTGCTACAGGTGTAAATGTCCATTTCTGTGCTCGGACGTTTTTTACTCCCGCCAGGGAGTAATGCATTCGATCGGGTCCGTGTGTGTGTGTAGAGATAGTGTTTGGGGGGCGAGAGATAGTGTTTAGGGAGCGAGAGATAGTGTTTGGGGAGCGAGAGATAGTGTTTGGGGAGCTAGATATAGTGTTTGTGGAGCGAGATATAGTGTTTGGGGAGCGAGAGATAGTGTTTGGGGAGCGAGAGATAGTGTTTGGGGAGCGAGAGATAGTGTTTGGGGAGCGAGAGATAGTGTTTGGGGAGCGAGAGATAGTGTTTGTGGAGCGAGAGATAGTGTTTGTGGAGCGAGAGATAGTGTTTGGGGAGCTAGATATAGTGTTTGTGGAGCGAGAGATAGTGTTTGTGGAGCGAGAGATAGTGTTTGGGGAGCGAGAGATAGTGTTTGGGGAGCGAGAGATAGTGTTTGTGGAGCGAGAGATAGTGTTTGGGGAGCGAGAGATAGTGTTTGTGGAGCGAGAGATAGTGTTTGTGGAGCGAGAGATAGTGTTTGGGGAGCGAGAGATAGTGTTTGGGGAGCGAGAGATAGTGTTTGGGGAGCTAGATATAGTGTTTGGGGAGCGAGAGATAGTGTTTGGGGAGCGAGAGATAGTGTTTGGGGAGCGAGAGATAGTGTTTGGGGAGCGAGAGATAGTGTTTGGGGAGCGAGAGATAGTGTTTGGGGAGCTAGATATAGTGTTTGTGGAGCGAGATATAGTGTTTGGGGGGCATTGGTGAGGCGTTATAATTAAATTTGGGGGGCGTTATAATTAAATCCAATAAATATGGATTTATATTTGAGCAGCTTCATGATGATATATATCCAAAAGAACTTGAATTAAAAAAGGAAAACCAAACTTCCATTTCAGTTTCCTTTTTAAAATTACAAATTGACATCCATAATAATAAATTTCACACCAAATTATTTGATAAACGAGATGCATTTCCATTCCACATTGTCCGAATGCCTTTCTTAGACAGCAACATTCCCAAAAAGCTATTTTATGGTACGGTTGCAGGTGAAATAATTAGGACTGTGAGAGCAACCACACACAGCTATGAACTGGTCAATAAATTACAACAACTAGTCACACGTATGTTAGCACAGGGAGCTACAGTTGGTAGATTAAAAAAAGTTTTCTTTAAAATCACAAAACGACACCAAATCGAATTAGTGAAATACAATACGAATATTACAAATATTATTCATGAGATCTTTATGTAAATACAGTACAATATAATAATTAAATATACTACAAATCAATGTTGCTAAGAATCAGTGGTTGCTAGGATACGGCAGCATGCCAAAAACCGTTATAAATGACAATTTGAACATTCTAAGTGCACAATATAATATTATATTACAGTACAATATAATACAAGTACAGTACAATATAATATTATTCATGAGATCTTTATGTAAATACAGTACAATATAATAATTAAATATACTACAAATTAATGTTGCTCGGAATCAGTGGTTGCTAGGATACGGCAGCATGCCAAAAACCGTTATAAATGACAATTTGAACATTCTAAGTGCACAATATAATATTATATTACAGTACAATATAATACAAGTACAGTACAATATAATATTATTCATGAGATCTTTATGTAAATACAGTACAATATAATAATTAAATATACTACAAATTAATGTTGCTCGGAATCAGTGGTTGCTAGGATACGGCAGCATGCCAAAAATCGTTATAAATGACAGTTTGAACATTCGAAATAGAGTTTGATCGAGAGGTAGGTGGTGTGGTCATGCTGTTTGGTCGATTGATGTGTTTCAGGGTAAGATGTGAATGATTTAATGATATCATATTATAGAGTGTGTAAGGATTTTTTTTTTTTTTTTTTTTAATAGAGTGTGTAAGGACAGTTATAAATATATGATAACACATTAAATCCTATTGCAAGTAAAGTTGGGATAAGTGATGTTGCATTGATGGGTTGACTGACTGCCTGGACGCAACTGAGGTTGTGGATCTACTGATTTACCATCAATTGATGTGGATCCATGATCGAGGTTGTGGATCCGCCGTTTGGAGAGGTCCTGGGCTGAAAGGATTGAAACCTCGAGGAAGAACGGTACCCAGCTGATGATCCATGCAGTCGGGAAACTAGTCAGTTGCTTACGGGTTAAGGTGCTTACTTTATGTGGAGAAACTATGTTTGAGGTTTACAATTTAAATAAAGTTGAATATGGGATGTTGTGAAATTAACATCATTTACAACAATCCTTTAAATTATTTATATTTAAGTTTAGGAACAACCGATACTGTACAATTAATTGTGTGTGTGTGTGTGTGTGTGTGTGTGTGTGTGTGTGTGTGTGTGTGTGTGTGTGTGTATGAAAGAGAGGGATAGAATTGTAAGGAACAGAAATGAAAAAACGAGATGTGTGTGTGTGTGTGTGTGTGTTCGTGTTTTTGTGAACAAGATATCTGGAAAAGTTCTGAACGGATTTGGATGAATGTTGGTGGGATGATTGCCCTTGGGATAAGGAAGAATTGATTAGTTTTTGGTGAAGCTCAGGATATTATTCCGGATCCAGGAATTTTTTGAAGGATTGTTTACCATTGGAAGATAGGGTTCATTTTTTAAAAACATTATCTTCTATATATTCTATATTTAACATTGTGATATGAAAATAGTTTTCATATTTGTTGTAAATGTAGTTTAAACTCGTGGTTATGCGTTAGAGCGGTGTATTTTTTTAGCAGCGTCGTCTTAAAGGTTCTTTTTTTTTTTTTTACTAATAAAGACATATTCTGTCATTTTAAAATTACCAAAGTGTGTATTCTGTTCCCCCGTTTCATAAAATGTATAGTTTGATACGTATAATCCTTTAAAACTGTTTTTTTGTTTTTGTTTGTTTTTACCTCAGAAGAGATATCAACATGTACCTCAGCGAATGTCAATCGCGGTGTCAGTATTTGATGAACTTATAAAGACTTAGGTGAGTTATAAGTGTGACAAGCATGTGCACGGGATTCTTCCCAGAAGAATGAGTGGTCGCATGAGCTTGTACGACTTAAAATGAGCGCGTTTTGTTTTGACGTTTGGGCCAGTTTTACATGTTGTATCCCTAAGGAATGAAACGAAGGTTTTCCTGGCTTACAATTTTATTTGAAGTCACACATGCCTCAAAATACACTCACTTATATAGAATTGAATGCTGAACCCGAAAATGTAAGTGAAATTGCCTTGTTTTTTTTTTAACATTATCTTCTGTATATTCTAAATATATATCTGTGCAGTGTCTGTCTTGTGTTGTCTTGTCTTGGGTTGTCACTTAACTACTCCCTCAAACTTTTGTGAAATCGTACTATTCCAACTTGACCCACGGCGGGAGTATGCGCTCTACTGAGTGGCGTTCTAGTTGTTAAAACCATGAGCTTTTATGGCCGGCCTTGTTATAATTGTAAAAACATAAGGAAAAACCACAGGGGGGCACTCGCATACTTGGGGCACTAATCGTAACCCCTATATACTTAACACAGCTTCACCCCCTCCCCCCTCCCCCCCTTCCCCCCGTGTGAAGACACGTAAACAAATTAAGCTCCAGTTTTCCTACTTAATACATCGAGATGTCTGGTACATGTCCACGGTCCATGCTACACCTATACAATCCTATCTGTACTATGGGATTTCATCCTCTACCCCCACAAACGTGACAATATTTAATAGTTTCATCATCCACAAATACTGTCTCACTGGCATCATTTCTATACCTATGTCTATTGCTGCATTATCACCTCTGCCTGCACTTACCCATGTCTATTGCTGCATCATCACCCCTGCCTGCACTTACCTATGTCTATTGCTGCACCATCACCCCTGCCTGCACTTACCTATGTCTATTGCTGCACAATCATTCCCGCCTACACTTACCTATGTTTATTGCTGCATCATCACCACTGCCTGCACTTACCTATGTCTATAGCTGCACCATCACACCTGCCTGCACTTACCTATGTATATTGCTGCACCATCACCAATGCCTGCACTTACCGATGTATATTGCTGCACAATAATTCCCGCCTGCACTTACCTATGTTTATTGCTGCATCATCGCCACTACCTGCACTTACCTGTGTCTATTGCTGCACCATCACCCCTGCCTGCACTTACCGATGTATATTCCTGCACCATCACCCCTGCCTGCACTTACCTGTGTCTATTGCTGCACCATCGTTCCCACCTGCACTTACCTATGTTTATTGCTGCATAATCACCACTGCCTGCACTTATCTGTCTATTGCTGCATCATCACCCCTGCCTGCACTTACCAATGTATATTGCTGCACAATCACCCCTGCCTGCACTTACCCATGTATATTGCTGCACAATCATCCCTGCCTGCACTTACCAATGTATATTGCAGCACCATCACCCATGCCTGCACTTACCTATGTCTATTGCTGCACCATCACCCCTGCCTGCACTCAACTATGTCTGTTGCTGCACCATCACCCCTGCCTGCACTCACCGATGTCTATTGCTACACAATCACCCCTGCCTGCACTCGCTGCACCCTCAACACTGCCACTCTCCCCCATCCACAACTTTTTGAGATGTCCTGCTAACAGACAAATAAATCAGACAGACAGACAAACAGGGATGAAAACATAACCTCAGTCCACCAATCCCCCCTTCCCCTTGTAGGAAGTGCATTTCTAGTAAATAATCGATCCATTAAAATATTTCCTTACTAATTATTATAGATACTTTTATGTTGGGAAATAAGAAGTTGGTGCAAGTAAAAAATTTCAACATCCTCGTACTCCTTTCGTGCTACCAGCAGCAGCAGCAGCAGCAGCAGCAGCAGCAGCAGCAGCAGCAGCAGCAGCAGCAGCAGGATAAACAGTCTTAGAACATCTATTTGGTTATTAGATGATAATTGTCTTCCATATGGAGTTTATTAACTTTTATGACGTGTTCTACCAGGTTGTGCAAGTTTGAGAACTTCCAGAAAACGGATTATTTGACATTTGAATTCTCCACCTCCCTCCTAAAGCGCATGAGGTAATGAGACGGATTCTCCTTCTTCATCTCTTGCTATGTCAGTGTGGTGTTATTACAAGGCGACGTCTTTCTCTGGAAGCCATTTTGGAAGAGACCCCCGGCTTGGTTGGCACCGTTATCCACTTTTCATGCCGACAAGATAATGTCATTCCAAACACATAAGGAAAGTCTAAATGTACTGTAAGCTTATAATTGGCGAAACAGGAGTTCTTAGCGAAGCCGCATTGGACGAGATTCAATTCGGGAATCGGCATCTTCATTGCATAATTTACTAAGTCGCCGTCGTGATGCTGATGCAGCTCATGCGCAGATTTGGGATTGGTTCAGGGTGGTGGTGATGACTCGTAAACCCTTCACGAAGGACATCGGGGGATCTTCAACGTCACCACCGACCTCCCAGACTCAGAGCGAACACTCCAACTAACCACAACGTTAGTGAGTCTGGTGATGTTTACATGTTGATGTGAAGGTGGAGCTAAAATACACAATTTTCAGGAACGGTCACCTGGGGCCAACAAGCACAATTGCTCCCATCGAGCAATCTTTCTTAAGGGATGAAGGGATGCTGCCAGAAATGAGGAAGGGGTTCCGTCAATCAACAAATAGGTATGATAAAATATTTAAGTCTTCTAAAATGGTCTGCTGGTACCTCTCCTTAAATTGATGGCTCATTCTGGTGGAGGATATTTAATTATTTGTCATGGGGGCAGTGTACTTTGAATGTACCTGTACTTGTGCACCGCTTCTTTCCTATGCCATCTCCAGGTGCTGCACAACGTCATTTCCGGGCACCGAAGGGGGCGTTAAGGGGGCCCGGCAATGACACGCGTTGAAATGGAGTACTCAGATTTCACTCCGGTTGTTTGTTTGCTTTCTTGTTTTCTTGCTTTCTTGTTTTTTTTGTTTTCTTCTTTGTTTTCTTGTTTGTCTTCTTGTTTGTCTTCTTGTTTGTCTTCTTGTTTGTCTTCTTGTTTGTCTTCTTGTTTGTCTTCTTGTTTGTCTGGGCGATCTCTCAGCCATCCTTTTGAGCTAGGAAGCTGATATTTGGACATGACAATGACCAAGTGATTTGACTGTGAAGGATATTTTTGATTTATTGATTAATTAATTAATCGATTAATTATTTAATTATTCGATGAATGACTTATTTAATTATTTTTTAAAAAGTTACAGATTCGGATGAAATGGTGGTGCTTTATGTATTATATTAGCTAATTGATTAATTTTTTTTTTTTTAATGATTATTATTTATTTCTTTTCATTATTAATCATTTATTTATTTTCTTTCTCTTCTGGGCGATCTCTCAGCCATCCTTTTGAGCTAGGAAGCTGATATTTAGACATGACAATGACCAAGTGATTTGACTGTAAAGGATATTTTTGATTTATTGATTAATTAATTAATCGATTAATTATTTAATTATTCGGTGAATGACTTAATTAATTTTTTTTTTTAAGTTACAGATACGGATGAAATGGTGGTGGTTTATGTATTCTATGAGCTAATTTATGACTTGTTTAATTTTTTATGATTATTATTTATTTATTTTCATTATTAATCATTTATTTATTTTCTTTCTCTTCTGGGCAATATCTCAGGTACCTTTTGAGCTAGGAAGCTGATATTTGGACATGACAATGACCAAGTGATTTGACTGTAAAGGATATTTTTGATTTATTGATTAATTAATTAATCGATTAATTATTTAATTATTCGATGAATGACTGAATTTTTTTTTTTTTAAGTTACAGATACGGATGAAATGGTGGTGGTTTATGTATTCTATTAGCTAATTGATTAGTTATTTAATTTTTTATGATCATTATTTATTTCTTTTCATTATTAATCATTTATTTATTTTCTTTCTCTTCTGGGCAATATCTCAAGCACCTTTTGAGCTAGGAAGCTGATATTTAGACATGACAATGACCAAGTGATTTGACTGTAAAGGATATTTTTGATTTATTGATTAATTAATTAATCGATTAATTAGTTAATTATTCGATGAATGACTTAATTACTTATTTTTTTTAAAGTTACAGATTCGGATGAAATGGTGGTGGTTTATGTATTATATTAGCTAATTGATTAATTATTTATTTTTTTATGATTATTCTTTATTTCTTTTCATTATTAATCTTTTTTTTTTTTTCTCTCTCTTCTGGGCGATCTCTCAGCCATCCTTTTGAGCTAGGAAGCTGATATTTAGACATGACAATGACCAAGTGATTTGACTGTAAAGGATATTTTTCATTTATTGATTAATTAATTAATCGATTAATTATTTAATTATTCGATGAATGACTTAATTAATTATTATTTTTAAAGTTACAGATACGGATGAAATGGTGGTGGTTTAGGTATTCTATTAGCTAATTGATTAATTATTTATTTTTTCATGATTATTATTTATTTCTTTTCATTATTAATCATTTATTTATTTTCTTTCTCTTCTGGGCAATATCTCAGGCACCTTTTGAGCTCGGAAGCTGATATTTAGACATGACAATGACCAAGTGATTTGACTGTGAAGGATATTTTGGATTTATTGATTAATTAATTAATCGATTAATTATTTAATTACTCGATGAATGACTTAATTAATTATTATTTTTTAAAGTTACAGATACGGATGAAATGGTGGTGGTTTAGGTATTCTATTGTGCTAATTGATTAATTATTTAATTTTTATGATTATTATTTATTTCTTTTCATTATTAATCATTTATTTATTTTCTTTCTCTTCTGGGCAATATCTCAGGCACCTTTTGAGCTAGGAAGCTGATATTTGGACATGACAATGACCAAGTGATTTGGCTGTAAAGGATATTTTGGATTTATTGATTAATCAATTAATCGATTAATTATTTAATTATTCGTTTAATGTCTTGATTGATTTAAAAAATTTAAGTTACAGATTTAGATAAAATGGTGGTTGTTTAGGTAATCTATTGCCCAATTGATTAATTATGTCATTATTTTATGATTATTATTTATTTATTTTCATTATTAATCATTTATTTATTTTATTTCTCATCTGGGCAATACCTCAGGCACCTTTTGAGCTAGGAAGATAATATTTGGGCATGACAGTGACCAAGTGATGTGGCTATAAAGGATGTGTTCGATTCATTGATTAATCAATTAATCGATTAATTATTTATTGATTCGTAAATTAATCAATTAATCATTTATTTTTTCTGATTAATGACTTATTTAATTAATTTTTCAAAAAGTTACAGCTTCAGATGAAACACTGGTGGTTGAGGCATGCTATTAGGCAATTGATTAATAAATTATTTTACGATTACTATTTATTGATTTTAATTATGCATTTAATCAATCAACTAACCCTAACAACTCTATGAGCTGCACGGCGGTGTTAATGGGTGCCGAAGGCGTCCTGGCAATGCCGCGCTGGAGGATGTTATTTATATATTTGGCATGGGGGTGGTGTACTTTGAATGTATCTGTACTTGTTCAGTTGTGTTTTTTTTTTCAAAACCTTATTGATGTGATTTAATTTTTCACTTTCATTTCTTCTTCCTACCTCTAGTTCTACCCTCACTTGCCAGCAGAATTGGCTTTTAATGTAAAGAGCCTTTCCAGCATTTAAGCTATAGCTGCTGATTTGGTTTCTATCCCACTGGGATGAGCTCGGATTGTGTTTCCGACATGGATTTGATTAAAGAAACAACCGTCAAATGATGACGATGGTAAGTTATGTGAACCTAAATGAACAAAATGTTTATGAATCATGATGACAGCAGCTTTCGAAAATATTTCTCCTTTAATCCTTTCGTTGAAAAGCATGTGCATCAGTTTCTTTCTTTTTTTGGCAAATATTATTTTGAATGATTATTAGAAACGTCTGCCCTTCTTCCATTCATAGTTTCCCTTGATGATGAAGATTGAAGTTCGAAGGAATTACCCAAGAACGGTAGCAACATTATCGTAAGCCGAGAACGTCCCAGTGGGTGAAGCGGGCTGAGAAAAAAACCAAAATAAAGAAATAAATGTAACCCACAAATGTAACTTTTTCTCAGCATAAGACATCTCGCCAGGTGTGTGTTCAAGTTCAGCTGTTTCTCCTAAAAGGCCTATGAGGACAGTTTTTTTCGACCTTAAGCTAACAAGCCTGTGACCAAGACCTGTCACTGGGGAGGATAATGTCTGGAATGTCTAGATGCAGCTGTCAGCTGCTGCCTGTTAGCATGACAAGAAGCTAAAGGAAGAGACATCCCAAGGGTTTGCAAGGAAGAGGGAAGCCCAAAGTGCAGCTGCAGGTGGAAAATCAGGGTAGACAACTTTGAACTTCCTCCAACTCTTCAGAGATCGTTGTATCCTGTGGACTGCAGGCATGCCTCACTTGTGATGTTTGACATTCATATCCATCTTAAGATTGGTAGGATACCTCAGAACTTTAGCACACACCTATAAGCTGCCTTGTCTGGGTTGGATTCCTACCTGGAGTGATTGCTGCTGGCAGACGTAAAGTTTCCAAAGTAACTCTTGCAAAGAATAGGCCGATGTTGCCGGCACCCTAAACGAATAACAAATGCTTGCACTGATGACTATTGCTCCGTAGGAAATGGCAAACTACCCAATGTATTTCCTTGCCCAAGAAGCTACACTGGGAATGGGATGTTGAACTCACTGGGATGGATGGATCCACTGCTCAGAAATGCCACGATAGTATATGAACCCCCACGCTTTGCACATTTGTTTATGACGTCTTCGCTCTCCTTACGTCATTGAGTCGATAAAAACATTTCCTTCGGTGAATATTTCAGTGACAATTGTTCACTTAACAGCAGACAGGATCAGATAAAGCAGCATCTCCTTCACTGGATCTTGTCCAATACACTTCCAATGAATATATATATATATATATATATATATAACACACTGAGCTGTGCAGATGCTATTGTGTGCGCATGCGTGGAGATGGGGGCAGTGCTTGTCATGCTCCATATATCTCGTCTATTCGGCCCGATCGCACGTACTTGCTGGTTTCTGTCGTTTGCATTGGCAGGAACAAATATGTGTGTGCTAGGCACGTGTTTGTTTCTTGCGAATTATGCGGCGATTGCCAAGTGAGACATAATAATTCGTGGCTGATGTTCTCACTTGATGTCAGGAAGTAGCATTTCCATTTAATCTGCAAAGTGGGGTCATTGGTTAGATTTTTTGCAGTATGCCGTCCTGACGATGGCGCAAATCGTACCTGACAGGAGTAATGCCCTGTCAGTGGATTAAGGGGTCTTACTCCTATTGAGAGGAGTGGTCCCAATTGAATGACCATGCATTGTGGCCCCTTGGGGGCATGATGCATGTGTTTGAATGACCATGCGCTTCCCCCTTGGGGTTGAGGCGCATGTGTATTGTTATTGGGACAGCCTTGTTGACGTTGTGCCTTGACCATGGGGTCAAGGTGCACGTCCGAGGCTGTTCAAATGTTTGACTTTTTACCTTTTTTCACAAGCAAAAAAGGCAGGCCTTAGCTGTGGCCCCATAACAGCGGTAGACCTGCATGCAAATCGGACCTGGCAGGAGTAATGCCCTGTCAGTGGATCAAGGGGTCTTACTCCTATTAAGAGGAGTGGTCCCAATTGTATGACCATGCATTGTGGCCCTTCGGGGGCATGATGCATGCGTTTGAATGACCATGTGCTTCCCCCTTGGGGTTGAGGCGCATGTGTAATGTTATTGGGACAGCCTTGTTGGCGTTGCGCCTTGGCCATGGGGTCAAGGTGCACGTCCAAGGCTGTTCAAATGTTTGACTTTTTACCTTTTTTCACAAGCAAAAAAGGCAGGCCTTTCCTGTGGCCCCAAAACAGCTGGTAGACCTGCATGCAAATCGGACCTGGCAGGAGTAATGCCCTGTCGGTGGATCAATGGGTCTTGCTCCTATTAAGAGGAGTGGTCCCAATTGTATGACCATGCATTGTGGCCCTTCGGGGGCATGATGCATGAGTTTGAATGACCATGTGCTTCCCCCTTGGGGTTGAGGCGCATGTGTATTGTTATGGGGACAGCCTTGTTGACGTTGTGCCTTGGCCATGGGGTCAAGGTGCACGTCCGAGGCTGTTCAAATGTTTGACTTGTTACTTTTTTTCACAAGCAAAAAAGGCAGGCCTTGCGCAGGCCCTAAAAGCACTGGTAGACCTGCATGCAAATCGGACCTGGCAGGAGTAATGCCCTGTCGGTGGATTAAGGGGTCTTACTCCTATTAAGAGGAGTGGTCCCAATTGTATGACCATGCATTGTGGCCCTTCGGGGGCATGATGCATGAGTTTGAATGACCATGTGCTTCCCCCTTGGGGTTGAGGCGCATGTGTATTGTTATGGGGACAGCCTTGTTGACGTTGTGCCTTGGCCATGGGGTCAAGGTGCACGTCCGAGGCTGTTCAAATGTTTGACTTTTTACCTTTTTCCACAAGCAAAAAAGGCAGGCCTTGCGCAGGCCCTAAAAGCGCTGGTAGACCTGCATGCAAATCGGACCTGGCAGGAGTAATGCCCTGTCGGTGGATCAAGGGGTCTTACTCCTATTAAGAGGAGTGGTCCCAATTGTATGACCATGCATTGTGGCCCTTCGGGGGCATGATGCATGAGTTTGAATGACCATGTGCTTCCCCCTCGGGGTTGAGGCGCATGTGTATTGTTATGGGGACAGCCTTGTTGACGTTGTGCCTTGGCCTTGGGGTCAAGGTGCATGTCCGAGGCTGTTCAAATGTTTGACTTTTTACCTTTTTTCACAAGCAAAAAAGGCAGGCCTTGCGCAGGCCCTAAAAGCACTGGTAGGCCTGCAAATCGGACCTGGCAGGAGTAATGCCCTGTCAGTGGATCAAGGGGTCTTACTCCTATTAAGAGTGGTCCCAATTGTATGACCATGCATTGTGTCCCTTTGGGGGCATGATGCATGTGTTTGAATGACCATGTGCTTCAGCCTTGGGGTTGAGGCGCATGTGTAATGTTATTGGGACAGCCTTGTTGACGTTGTGCCTTGGCCATGGGGTCAAGGTGCACATCCGAGGCTGTTCAAATGTTTGACTTTTTACCTTTTTTCAGAGTAAAAAAGGCAGGCCTTAACTGTGGCCTCATAACAGTTAATAAGTACCTGATGCAAATCGTACCTGACAGGAGTAAATTCCCTGTCAGTGGATCAAGGGGTCTTACTCCTATTGAGAGGAGTGGTCCCAATTGTATGACCATGCATTGTGGCCCTTCGGGGGCATGATGCATGTGTTTGAATGACCATGTGCTTCAGCCTTGGGGTTGAGGCGCATGTGTAATGTTATTGGGACAGCCTTGTTGACGTTGTGCCTTGGCCATGGGGTCAAGGTGCACGTCCAAGGCTGTTCAAATGTTTGACTTTTTACCTTTTTCATAGTAAAAAAGGCAGGCCTTAGCTGTGGCCTCATAACAGTTAATAAGCCC
Organism: Myxine glutinosa; assembly: GCF_964187855.1. Taxonomy (NCBI): domain Eukaryota; kingdom Metazoa; phylum Chordata; class Myxini; order Myxiniformes; family Myxinidae; genus Myxine; species Myxine glutinosa. The sequence continues at coordinate 3,680,515 of NC_136270.1, forward strand.
TCATCGGAATGGCATGGTGTTGAAGTCATGGGGACTCACTCCTATGGAGGAGGGGTCCAATTGTATGACCATGCATTCTGGCCCTTCGGGGTCAGGATGCATGTGTTTGAATGACCATGTGCTTCAGCCTTGGGGTTGAGGTGCATGTGTAATGTTATTGGGACACTGGGACAGCCTTGATAGACGTTGTGCCTTGGCCATGGGGTCAAGGTGCACATCCAAGGCTATTCAAATGTTTGATTTTTTAAACCTTTTTCATTGTAAAAAAGGCCACTTCGTAAGAGATAAATAAGCCCTCATCGGGACGGCATGGTGTGGAAGTCATGGGGACTCACTCCTATGGAGGAGGGGTCCAATTGTATGACCATGCATTCTGGCCCTTAAGGGTCAGGATTCATGTGTTTTGATTGACCATGTGCTTCAGCCTTTGGGTTGAGGTGCATGTGTATGCTAATGGGACAGTCTTGATGGACTGTGTGCCATGGCCATGGGGTCAAGATGCATGTCCAAAGCTGTTTAAATGTTTGATTTTTTACCTTTTTATTATTAAAAAAGGTGCCTTCAAAAGAGGGGCAAAAAAACCCCCAAAAAAACAAGGACAGATACATTCAAAGTACACCGCCCCCATGCCAAATAATTAAATATCCTCCAGCGCGGCTCATCGAGACTGTATTTGGAGGGAGAGGTGCACAATAATTGATTGATTCATTGCATAATTAAGATCAAGAAAAATTGTCATAAAATATTGTCGTGCAACCGCCGAAATTAATATCTGGCAGTCGCGGATGCCGATCACGAAGGCTTTACTCCCGAGGCGAATACTCAATGGCAGATTCCAAAACCAAAAGCACCCCAAGCGCGTGGAATGGAGGGGAGCGGCGAGACCCCTGCAGCCTTAACTGTTAGAATCAACCACCCGGTAAACTGCGTTCAGGAATATGTACAGAAAATAATATAAGGGTTTATTGGGAAAAGCAAGGACAGTAAAAGCACGCGCCGGTAATGAAATATTCCTAAATCAGGATCACGCACACCATACCTCAAACACAAGACGAGGGGAATATGAATACCAAAATAACACGTCTTTTATGTAAAGTGTATTCGCGGATACGGCCTTATCTCGTCCTTGTCGTCTTGTTGGCTGCCGTCCAACACCGCCCCGTTCGGCGTCCCACGCGGCCCTCTCCGACTGCCTCCGAGCACCACAGCAACGCGAAGGCCCGAGCCAACGCCCACTCGGTTCGCACACGAGGCCCCAAAGCAGGACAGCAAGCTCCACTCGGGCTCTGAACTCGTCTCAGGATATCCGATCTGAACTGCCTGAACTCGGGATCCAACTCACAACTGTCTCGTTCCGACCCTCGTCACTCAATTGCCCACTGCGAACTGCATACACGAACTCCGATCCAACTGTTTTTGGGATCAACTGCGCTGAACTGCGAACTGCCAACTCAACTCGTGCGCACCTCAAAAGAACTCGGGATCAGATCTCTCTCCTTCGACTCAGGAATGTAACTCCCTCGAAATGACGTCCGGCCCCCGTTAATATCTCCGGCTGATGACGTCAGCTTTGGCACGCTGCCAACCAATCAGAGCCCCCACCGACTCACCAGCTCACCCCGGTGCACGCCCACTGCGTCACTCTCACTCCCGTCCCCTATTCCGTGGTCATAGCACGTGCTATGTGAGGTGGATAGGCGTCTCAGAGGTGTAAATGGTGGCGGCCATTATCGGCGGTGTCCTGGCCCGATTTCTTCCTAAGTCCTGTCAGGGGGGAGGGCGTTATTAGTGTTGTACTAAGGGATCCTAACTAAGTGTTTAATTGGTGTGCAGTGCCAAAATGGACAGAGGTTTGGTTAACCAAGTGAGGACACACAGGGGCTTATTTTTAATCCTGACACTACCTATCACCCGAATCTCCTGGTAGATTCACAGTTGTACACCTTAACCGACAAAATGCCTACACATGGACTTATTACAGGTCGTGTTCCTTACTGCGACATCTCGAAGCATGGTACCTACTCAGATCTATTCTGCTCTATGTATCACTACCCAAATTCATAACAATATTTTCTTAATCAATTGGCTAATAGCATAACTAAACCACTAGTGCTTCATCCGAAGATGTATCTTTTAGAAATATAATTAAATAAGGCATTAATAAAAAATAATAAAAAAATTAATTGATTAATCAATAAATAATGAATATATTAAGTGATTAATAAATAAATCAAAATATGGTTTGTAGCCACATCACTTGGTCACTGTCATGTCGAAATATAGCTTCCTAGCTCAAAAGGTGCCTGTGATATTGCTCAGATGAGAAAGAAAATAAATAAATAATTAATAATGAAAATAAATCAATAATAATAATAATAAAATGAAATAATTAATCAATTCGCTAATATAACACATAAACCACCACCATTTCATCAGAATCTGTAACTTAAAAAAAATAAATTCTCTAGTCATTCATGGAATAATTAAATAATTAATCGATTAATTGATTAATTGATCAAACAATAAATAAACATTACCCTTTGCAGCAAAAACACTTGGTCATTGGCATGTCCAAATATCAGCTTCCTGACTCAAAAGGTGCCTGAGATAATGGCCAGAAGAGAAAGGAAATGTATAAGTACTTAATTAATCGCTAATGATTAAATAATTCATCAATTAATTAATTAATCAAAAAACAAAAAATCTTTTTTTCACAAAGTACTTGCTCACTATTGTGTCGAAATTTCAGCTTCCTAGCTCAAAGGATGGCTGAGATATCGCCCGGACTACCAAGAAAACAAGAAAGCAAGAAAACAACCAGAGTGAAAACTGAGTACTCCCTTTCAGCGTGCGTCATTGCCAAGCCCCATTCGGTGCCCGGCAATAACGTTATGCAGCGCCTGGAGATGGCATAGGAAAGGAGCGGTGTACAACAAACAAACAAACAAACAAACAAACCAACAACCAGAGTGAAAACTGAGTACTTCATTTCAGCGTGTGTCATTGCCGAGCCCCCTTGACGGCATAGGAAAGGAGCGGTGTACACAAAAAAAAACAAAAAAAAACGACCGTCTCTTGTCGGGACGGCATGGTGTTCAAGTCGTGGGGACTCACTCCTATGGATGAGGGGTCCAATTGTATGACCATACATTTTGGCCCTTCGGGGTCAGGATGCATGTGTTTTGATTGACCATGTGCTTCAGCCTTTGGGCTGAGGTGCCTGTGTATGGCAATGGGAAAGTCTTGATGGACTGTGTGCTTTGGCCGTGGGGTTCGAGTACGTGTCCGAAGTTGTGTTCAAATATTTTGATTTTGTTTTTTACCTTTTTCTATTAAAAAAAAAAGAAGCGCATTCGAAAGAATGCAAATAGGCGCTAAACTGAAAGGGAGAAAACATAGGATGTGTTTAATCACTAAGCAGCTCATGCTTTCCAAGCCAGCTATTCATTATCAAAGGTTTTGAATGGAGTGCTTGCTCGAATGCTTAAACCATTTGGTGATCTCTCCACAAGAAACTTGGTAAATAAACACACCCTCAATGTTCTTAAGACGCAACCCTAGATCTACTGTAATCTATATACCCAGAGAGGAATGGCCCTTCTTGCCACTCCCTGCGGGAACGGGTGTACTAGTATATATAAACACATTAATACAATATGAGTTGTTAAATACTGATACAGATACAACCCCCCCCCCCCTCTCTTTTTTGTCCTCTGTGTCATCTTTACAGAAATTCAAATATGGTAACCCTAGGTAAGCTCTTTGCTGTTTCAAACCATACCTGGGTTCCTCTACAGCTGCAGACATTCACAAGGAGCACATACATGAGAATTCCAATGCTACACATCCCCCTCATCTGCTGGACCGTTTTCATCACTTGCTGGTGGGTCATCACCGACAGCGTATACAGAAACACACAACAGCGAGGCTCCTAAGACATACTACTGTGTTCAAAAAGTATCCGACCTTTATTTTTCGTGCGTAAAAAAAAAGAAGCTAGGAGGCGTTGATTGGTGCACGTATGTAGGCGATCCTAATGCGCACGCGTGAATTTTTTCCCACCTGCAGAAGCTGTCATTCGACGGCAGACCGCCGATGAGTGAGGACATGTAAGTGAGCGCCGTCGGATTTTCGTTTTTGACAAAATGACGGAAAAACTTGAACAACGCTACTGCATCAAATTTTGTGTAAAGCTTGGCGATTCCCAAGTGGAAACGATCCGCAAGATTCAACACTGTTCATTCCATTATGAAGGAGGATTTGGGCTTCAGGAGAATCTCAGCGAAGTTTGTACCAAAGCTGCTAACGATTGAGCAGAAGCAACCCCGTTTGGAGATCGCACAGGACATGCTGGAGACTGTGAACAGCGATCCCAGCTTCCTCAACACAGTGATCACTGGCGATGAGTCCTGGGTTTATGGGTACGACCCAGAAACCAAGTTGCAGTCATCACAATGGAAGCATCCAACATCCCGGAGGCCAAAAAAAGCAAGGCATGCAGTAGCGTTGTTCAAGTTTTTCCGTCATTTTGTCAAAAACGAAAATCCGACGGCGCTCACTTACATGTCCTCACTCATCGGCGGTCTGCCGTCGAATGACAGCTTCTGCAGGTGGGAAAAAATTCATGCGTGCGCATTAGGATCGCCTACATACGTGCACCAATCAACGCCTCCCTAGCTTCTTTTCTTTTACGCACGAAAAATAAAGGTCGGATACTTTTTGAACACACTACGTATTTGGCTGGATGATTGGCATCCAATTTAAACTTCTCTCCCACTGGCAATTTGTGGGGAAACCACTCAAGTCATCATTTTGAGCGGCTCGGTGTGGGGACACGACTGGGCGTCCCAAATTGGATTGCTTGGTGTCGGAGCAAACAGGCCTTTGATCCGGCCCAGGGTGTCTCAGCTGTTTGGCCGACGTGACCGCCATAACAACATATGTATATATATATATATATAATTTTTTAATTTTATAAACAGGAATCAAATTCCTGCGAGGGGCTAAGTGTGAAAAAATTCTGACTCAATGCGGGGCTTAAACCATGGACCTCCATTGATAACGCGTCAACAGCCCACTGCGCTATTGAGCCAGCCGCAATCTCCTCAGGAAGGATTGAGATATGAGGCGCGCTGACGCGTATGTATATATATATATATTCAGATATGACTTTCAGATATGAAATCTTTCAGATTCTTTCAGATCTTTCTTTCAGATCTTTCAGATTCTTTTGGATTCAGATATGACAAGGATATGAGAATTTGAGAATTATAAATATGTGTGTGTGTGTGTGTGTGTGTGTGTGTGTGTGTGTGTGTGTGTGTGTGTGTGTGAGTAGTGTATATATGTTGCTTCTGGGACACTCTCATTTTCCCATAGACTTACATGTTAATTTTTCCCCTCCCTCATTGCCCCTAAACACCTCTATTTCTCTCACCCTGTTCTTTACGAACCTTCTAACCTTTTGACATGTTATCCTTATTCATTAGACCACTTAAACAATGGTCCTTCTGTGTGAACCTGTGATCCTTCTGACCTTATGGACCTTTTAACCTTTTACTCTTAATATCATCTGGTGAATCATCTTTGACCCACTCAAACAACGACCCTACAAATATTTGTTTATGCGTGGGAAATAATTTAATTCTCCTACAACTCTCCTCACCGTCTAATACATTAACAAAAAATATGTTTGAGTTTGGTTCTTTATCAAGATATTTTAACTGAGCTAAAATAAAATGATAAACCTCCCTCAATGTTCTTGTCTGAGCGCCTCCTCTCCCACATACCATTTTTAAATTAATGTATATATTTTCCTGACAACCATCAAAGTTTTCCGTCCACTCAAAAATATTTTTATCTTTTTTACCCAACTCACCGGTATTTAAATTAATTCTCTTATTTGTTTTGTGAACTTTTTTACCAGTTGCCTTTTCAATTATACCTATTTGATATTTTTCACATTCATTATGTTTTCCATTTATATACCAAGGTTGATTACACCTCCACTCTTTAGTCTGGTTGATACTTGGTTCTATCATTTATATAATAGTAAAAAAGGCGGCGGTAGCCCGTTAAAATCCCCAACCCCCCCTTTTTAACTTATCACTTATATATATATCTTATCACTTATATATATCTTATCACTTATGTATATCTTATCACTTATATATATCTTATCACTTATATACTTATATAACCATAAGGGAGACTATCAATTCCATTTTCTAAAATAAACCTCTTATCATCAAAAGCCCCCAATGCTTTCTTATTTATCTCTTCTGAATATAATTGATGTTTATAACTTCTTATTCCATTAATCTTTCTAAACTCTTCTTTCTTTGTTGTTAAACAGTTATAATAATCCTTAAAGTTTATTGTGTCTTTAATAACATTTTTCTTTACACCTTTTAACTTCTTATCAGTCTTTTCAACGTTATTCACAATGTATTTATAAGCATAAGCCTTTGACCTCAATCCCACAAATTCACTCATAACATTTCCTCCTAATTCATCCTTGAACTTTCCAATCACCTTTTTATTTTTAGAAGAGAACAACTCACTCTCTGGACTGTAATTACTCGTGTCATAGATATTAATGTCTCTTTTCATGTCTGAATAAACATCGTTGGTATTAATTTTCAAAATAAAACTATCTGTATCCATATAAAGTAGATTAACATCATTTTGATATTTCTTCCTCAAGTTATTATAAAAGTAATCATACATTAATGACTTTGATAAATCAAGAATTGTTGTTCCAATATAAATAGGTTTGTTCATTTCAATACTCTCTTTAATCAAATGGATCGCACAAAAGTTCTCAGTAAAGACCTCAGCTCGAGTAAAACTCGGTCTATTAATTAATTTTGATGCTTGTTCCCAAGATGTTGATAGTCTGATATTTTGTCTTTTCCTCACATTCTCCGTAGTCTTACCAAAGACCGCATTATTCATCAATTTATAAAAGTCTTTCTCAAAATCTGTTTTTGACTCTGTTCTTCTTTGTGTATTAAAATCAATGTACCCCTTTAACCAATGACTTTGATTGAACTTTAGAAACCTATGGATCTTCTCTACTCTTAGATCTTTTGATAAATATTGTCGCAAATTTCTTTGGTGTAGAACATAATTTTTCTTGTTATATAATGTAGTAAGTAATTTTTCTGTTGATTCACCTATATCAAACGATCGTTGATAATCACTCAACCATTCTTTCTTTGGACTTTCTTTCTCACAAGCAAATGGGAGATCTTTGTGTAGGTTATGGAGTTCCTCTGGATATTTTAAATCAATTTCAAAATAATAACCAACTTTTTCTTCATCCAATTCTTTTTGTGTAGAGATACATACATCTTGTAAAACGTTTTTGTAGTCTTTTTCCTTTACCCATCTAAGTTTTCCATAAGGAAGAGCCTGAGACATTGCCCAGCCATACAGGTTGTTCGCGTCATAGTACATCAAGTAAGAACTCTCTTTCGTTGGATCATAATTTGGAAGATATTTGTTATTTGCTTTTGCGTATCTACTCGAGCAGACTTGTGAAATTCCACCTCTTTTTGCCTTTTCAATCATCAAAATCATATCAACATCGGTTATCAAATCCAAAGCTTGTTTTGTCATTTTCAACATCGCACTCCAGGCCAATCCAGGTGCTGTGTAGTAGTGAGCAGGATCCAATCCATATCCAGTGCGACAAACAGATCTAAAGGCTTCAAATACATCGGCCAATAAAAGCACATCAGTTTTGAGATACAAATCGTGATACTCACCAAGATTCTTGATGTTATATTTTTCCCAAACATTTTGTGCGTGTACATAATCTTTATCAGATATATTACTGTTGTTTAATTTGTTATAGAAATTTTCTTTTGAAGGAAGTTGTGTTTCATTGAATCTCTCAAATGAGTCCATATAGTCATAGGGGTAAATTCCCTTTTGTGTTAGAAAATCTTTATCTAAAAAATACTCTGAAAGACATGGAAACTCTTTTAGATTTTGAACCAAGTTAGCCAATGGACTTGCCATGAATTTAAATGTATCAAGAAATCTGATATGAGTAATAGGAGATGTGTGAATTGTTTTTGTGAATGAAATGTATTTCTGATCCGTGTTTGGAATTGCTGAGATACTTCCAGAAGTCTTTGAGAGTTCCTTGATAAATCGATGTGTATCATAATGAGCGTTGTTATGAAGAAAGACAGGAATGAAAGAGGGGAGTTGATAATTAATATTACAACTTTGATGAGCCGGACCTCTATATTTACCAGTGAGATGACAATGGTCTCTAACCTTTAGACCTTTACCAATTTTCTCCTCACAAATATGACAGACATTGTTTTTTATAAATTCCCTTTTTTCTTTACTTGTTAAGGACATTGGTTTATTGGTTTCTCTCATTATCTTGGTTAATCGAACACAGTCTTTTTCTAGTCGTTTCACAAACTCCTCTGGGGTATTTGAGCCTCTATACATCTCTAACTTGTTATATTTATCACCAACGGATGATTTGATATAATAACAAAAACCACAAGGAGTATGTTTTTGATATTTATTTGTGTATGATTCTTTTGGATCTGGAGAAGCAGTATCAATTTTTTCTAAAATACTTTCAAAATCAGCATATATAACAAATGGATGTTTTATTGTTTTCTTTTCATCTTTGAATGTGATCTTTGAGTCTTTTTTAGGCATGTTGATTACCGTTGATTTATGTTCACCACAATAATTTGAATGTTTATCTAATCTTTCTTGTGTATGGAAGAAGTTAAGACAACGCATACAAATATATATTTTATTTGTTCTTTTACATACTTGTGGTTTTATTAATTTAGCAATATCTTTGATGTATGTATAATGTGAATTTTCCTCTGAATTAAAATATAGAAGATTAATATGAGTTTGTTTACAATTGTCAGAAAGCTTTAAAACCTGAATGTTGTTTGTTTCTGTTAGACCATAAACATTAACTGATAAATTATTCATCTTTTCAAATTTAGGAATATCATTTAAAGTCATCGGAAACTTTAGATCTTTCGTATTTAATGTATTCTCATATTTTTTATAATGAGATACTCTTTCATCATGAAAATGTGGAGGATGTAAGTGTGCTAAAATAGACCAGAGAAAACATTTATTGTCTTTATTTTTGATATTGATAACTGCTTTTCTATTTTTGATAACACTGGGTAAATCAATGTAAGAAGAAGCTTTTAGAGGATCTGATTTAAGAATATGAATGTCTATGTAAATAATTTTTCCTATATTGAATCCACTTCCTACGATTGAATTATCCACATCTTGCTCTTGTTTAATAAGTTCATCATAGACTCCTGATGTTTTAAAATCTTGATATGAAGATATAAAGTGTGGCTCAGTTCTCATGTATGGTGTATCTATAACTCCTTTATCCTTTGTAATTTCTAATTTTACCCCCATATAAAATTTAAGTGGTTTCATTTCTTTTAGTGTTTTTTCAATCAATGTTTGAACAGCAGGTTTGACTATTTCAACAGCATCAACTATAGACTTTGGTTCGGGAGGTTTGAAGTTAAAGATTCGAATCCTGATATGTCTTTTGAAAGCACCATCAGTATTTTTAATAGTAAACAATTTTGACAAGTGTTTGTTAGTTTTAAGATGGGCTTTAAACCCCTTCTTGAGGATGGTTGTTTTACAGACCTTACAATGTTTTGTTTTAGGTGGAAGAGGGGAAAGTTTGTTAAGAATGTTGTATGTATGTTTTGCGGTGAGAATATGTTGTTTATAATATTTTACTTCCTTCTCGCAAGTATCACAATAAACCATATTTATAGCGTGAGAAAACGTGGTGTTTTATATATATCGCTGTGCTTAAAATAAAACACTTTTGAGCTTTACAGCTCCGTTTTATATATATCGCTGTGCTTAAACTAAAACACTTTTTCACTCAGAATCATCTAAGTCATAACTATCACATGAATACTCAGAATCATACTCAGAGTCATCAATAAAGCTACTCTCATAACTATCATTTGAGCACAAACTATTAGTATCATAACTATCATCTGTGTTCAATGAAATACTATCATCACCATCGTCCGAGTTCAATGAAATACTATCATCACTATCGTCCGAGTTCAATGAAATAGTAAAATCTTCACTGCTGTAATGACTCATATTTAATTAGCAGAAAAAACCTTTCCATCTATACCAATATACTTTCTTTCATTAACGGATTCAATCTCTACATTTTTAATATCAAAAGTTATCTTTAAATAATCTCTAACTATCATAGAACGAAATGACATTTCACCAGAAATATTAACATCATTCATTTTACTTAGATCTACACCCTTTGGATTATTAAAGTAAATACAAATTTCTCCACGAGTATTGTTGATGGTCTTATCATTCTTTTTCAAAGTATCGTGGTCAATCACTTTTTCAAGCTTTGAATAAATTGCCAGGAGTAGAGGAGAAACTTTTGTTAGATTTACTTTAATGGATGTCTTTCCAGGTATAGTTAGAGCTCTTCCTTTAAATGAAATAGAGGGGCTCATGTTATTTTCCATAACTGGTTTTACCCAAAAATTTCCATATTTATCTTTGTTCAATTTAACATCTTTGACATATTTTTCTATATCTTTCACCGAAGTAGAGATTGATTGAAATTTGTCTTTTGTGCTTTGAAACATTGTATTTATTAATGAATAAACTTGCATTTAGTTTAAGTAAAAATTTACCACATAAATATGATAAGTTCTGAAGGATATTTAGAATTTCCAGACTCTCCATATGATAAATTAGAGAATTGTCTGGCTTGTGATAGAGTGGGGCTTAATGATGAGGATTCATATAAACAATGTTTATTTTGTGATTATATTCTAATTAATGATAATAAGAAATATAAAAAAACATATAACTCTTTTAAATTAGAACCAAAAATGAATTACTTTACAAGATTAATAAGAGAGATGAATGTTAAGCATTATGGTGATAATACACCATTTCTTACAAGGAAAGAGACTCTTTGTATTGAGGAAATGTATAAGGGTTTAATGATATTTATTATTCAAAATAATTTTAATGGAAATGTTAATACAAGATACTACATAAATAAAATAATGAATTATTTTGAAATTAAACCCGAACTCAGGATAAAATATAGAGTTTCTAAAATAGCTCAAAAAAAGTTGGATGACTTGTTTTCCAAATATATAAATGAATGATTTTTTACCCGTTTGGGAAAATAAGATAAAATTTAATAACCATAAAAACATTCCAAATTCATTGAGATGTCTAATAGTTGGTTCAAGCGGATGTGGAAAAACCTGTTTGCTTTTAAAGATGCTCCTTACCCCCAACTTTTTAGATTATGATAATTTAATAATTTTTACGAAGTCAAGTTTTCAACCCGAGTATCAACTACTCTCACAGGGTTTTAATGCAGGTCTTAAAAAGGAAGACATTATCGGTTTATTTAAACTTCAAAACAAACTAAATGATTATAACATTGAGGATATAATACAACTATTTTGTGATACACAGAAACCTAAACCAAAACCCATAACTTGTATTCTCAGTGATAATACGGATGATATACCTTCACCTCAAGATTTAGATAAATCAAAAAAGAACCTCGTCATCTTTGATGATTGTGTTAATGAGAGAAACCAAACAGTAATGGATAGCTACTATACAAGAGGGAGACATTCTTCTTGTAATTGTATTTATCTTAGTCAGTCATATTTTCAACTCCCTCGACGCTCAATAAGAAACAATGCTAATACTTTTATTTTATTTAAGTTAAATTCAATAGATGTAAATAATTTTTGGAGAGATAATTGCTCTACGTTATGTAGTAAAAAAGAATTTGAAAATTATATGAAACACACGATTGGAAAATATAAATATATTGTTGTGAAACAAGATGAGATATTAAAGGATGTATTGTAGCGGCTGCCGCTGGGGTTTCACAATCGCCTTGCACCTATCAAGGACGCGGAGCGATCACCATGCCGGGCTCGTCCAGGACGCCCGGGCAGGCCCGCGCTCAACTTGCCAGGCCTCGGTCGGGACGCCCGGGCATGCCCGGGCATGCCCGGGCAGGCTCGCCCTCAACTTGCCAGGCCGCAGCCAGGACGCTGGGCCACGCCCCCTGGCGCCGGGCCTGGGCAAACCCCCTGGGTTAATAGATATATATTGCTGACCGATAAACGGGTTTTCAGAGTGCCTGAGTGTTTGATTTCAATAAAGCAACTCAGATGAATTCCAGCTTTTTGTCGCGTCCATTCTTCTGATCGACGTGGGAGCCCCAGCTCCTTCATTGGTGACCTATCGACATGGACACGGCAGTCGCCCTTAAACTGCCTACCTTCTGGGAGGCTCACGCGGCGGTTTGGTTCGCACAGGCGGAGTCCCTGTTCGCCCTGCGAGGCATCACGGCCGACGACACCCGCTTCCACCATGTGGTAGCTGCGCTCGGGTCGGCTACAGCGGCCCGCGCCCTGAGCCTCCTCGAAAGCCCGCCAGCCGCTGACAAATACGGCGCGATTAAAAAGCTTCTCCTCGATGCTTTCGCCCTCCCATCGGCGGAACGCGCACGGCGCCTGCTCGATCTGCCTGAGCTCGGCGACACGCGCCCTTCCGAGCGAATGGACTACATGCTTTCACTGCTCGGCGAGCACTCTCCGGCATTCCTGTTCCGGGAGCTGTTCCTCCGTCAGCTGCCTAACCCGGTACGCCTCGCCCTGGCAAGCACGACGATCACAGATCCCCGGGCCCTTGCCAGAGAAGCCGACAAGATCTCCGCTGCAGGACGGCGCATCGCAGCGGCGACATGGGACCCACCGCCGTCCGACGCAACAACCATGGCGCCCGAGCACCCGGCACGGTCGACGGCCGAACTGCCGATGCAATTGGCGGCCGCTCTACCGTGCCGACCACCTCCACCCGACCAAGCGTGGTGTTACTATCATGCCAGGTTCGGACAAAAGGCCCGGACATGCCGACCCCCGTGCACCTTCGGCAGGCCGGGAAACGGCCGGGCCGGCGTTCATTACCAGCCATGAGCGCCGGCCATACGGGCAACTTACTGTTCATCACGGATAAAGCGTCCGGACGGCGCTTCCTGTGCGACACCGGCGCCCAACTGAGCGTCATACCCGCCTCTGACCAGGACAGGCAATCCGCGGTTTGCGGCCCCTCCTTAGTTGCGGCCAACGGATCGACTATCCGCACCTTCGGCCCGCGCAACGTCACCCTCTGCTTCGGCGGCCAACGCTTTGCTTGGACGTTTGTAACCGCCAACGTGCCCGTGGCTCTGCTAGGCGCCGACTTCCTCTGCGCACACGGACTGCTGGTGGACGTCCAACGGCGTCGTTTAATCAACGCTGAAACCTTCAGCTCCCTGGTATGCACATTGAGCAGCTCCGCGCCGACCGAGCTGGCATGCACCGTCCCGTCGGCGAACGAGTTTGCTCGCCTGCTCACGGAGTTCCCGGCCCTCACGCGGCCGACGTTTTCGGCCGTCGCAGTACGGCATGGGATCGAGCACCACATACCAACCACGGGCCCGCCGGTCTACGCCAGGGCCCGCCGCCTCGACCCAGCCAAGCTCGCCGTAGCGAAGGCCGAATTCGACGCATTGGAGCACCTCGGCATCGTGCGGCGCTCCGATAGCGCGTGGGCCTCGCCACTGCACATCGTGCCAAAGCCGGGGGGTGGATGGCGCCCGTGTGGCGACTACCGCCGTCTGAATGACGCTACCACCCCCGACAGGTACCCGATCCCGCATATCCAAGACTTCTCCGCCCGTCTGGCGGGACGGGTCATTTTTTCGAAAATTGATCTCATACGGGGATATCACCAGGTACCTGTCAGGGCGGCCGACGTCCCTAAAACGGCAGTCATCACGCCGTTCGGCTTATTCGAATTCTTGCGGATGCCGTTTGGTCTCAAGAACGCGGCTCAGGCGTTCCAGCGCTTGATGGACGGCATGCTGCGTGACCTGCCGTTCCTTTTCGTTTACCTGGACGACATCCTCGTCGCCAGCACGTCCCGGGCCGAGCACCTCCTCCACCTCCGAACACTGTTCGAGCGCCTCAGCGAGCACGGCCTCATCGTCAACCCGGCCAAATGCCACTTCGGCACGACGGCCGTTGATTTTTTGGGCCACCACATCACCAGGAACGGGGCCGTGCCGCTGCCAACCAAGGTCGAGGCCATCACCACGTTCCCGCGTCCCCGCACCATAAAGGCCCTGCAGGAATTCCTGGGAATGGTGAATTTTTATCACCGCTTCGTGCCCCGCGCTGCTCACCTCATGCGGCCCCTCTACGACGCCCTCCGGGGCAAGCCGGCCAAGCACGACATCGCCTGGTCCGCAGCAATGGATGCGGCCTTCCAACGCTCAAAGCGGGCCCTCGCCGACGCAACACTGCTCGCTCACCCGGTGCTCAACGCTCCCATCGCCCTCACCACGGATGCCTCCGACTACGCGGTGGGCGCCGTACATGAGCAATGGGTGAACGGGGTTTGGCAGCCACTCGCTTTTTTCAGCCGGCAGCTCCGGCCGAACGAGCTCAAATACAGCACGTTTGACCGGGAGCTCCTCGGTCTACACCTGGCCGTCCGCCATTTCCGCCACCTCCTGGAGGGCCGACCTTTCACGGCGTTCGTCGACCACAAGCCGTTGATTTACGCCATGGCCAAGGTCACGGAGCCATGGTCGGCCCGCCAACAGCGCCACCTCTCCGCCGTGTCGGAGTTTACCACGGACATCCGGCACGTCGCCGGCAAAAACAACGCCATGGCCGACTGTCTTTCCCGGGCCAGCGCGAACGCGGTCCACCTGGGCGTGGATTTTGCGCTTATGGCGGCGGACCAAACCACCGACTCCACGGTGCAAGCCCTCCGGGCGGCGGACACGGGCCTCCGCCTGGCCGACATCCCCTGCGCGGACACTGTCCTGCTCTGCGACATCTCCCAAGGCCAGCCTCGCCCCATCGTGCCCGTCACCTGGCAACGCCGCATCTTCGCCTCCCTCCACGGCCTTTCCCACCCGGGCCGGAAAGCTTCCCAGAAGCTGGTGTCGGCGCGTTTCGTCTGGCACGGCCTTCGTCGGGACGTCCGCGATTGGACCAGCGCCTGTACGGCCTGCCAACGGGCCAAGGTCCACCGACACACCCAGGCCCCGCTGGCACCTTTCACCGTGCCCGAACGACGTTTCGACCACGTCAACGTGGATCTGGTGGGCCCCCTCCCCCCGTCACGGGGGTTCACACACCTGCTCACCATGGTGGACAGGACCACCAGGTGGCCGGAGGCCGTTCCCCTCGTCTCCACCACCACCGCCGACGTGGCGCAGGCTTTCATCGCCACCTGGGTCGCCCGCTTCGGCGCACCGGCGGACATCTCGTCAGACCGCGGACCACAGTTCACCTCCGAGCTGTGGGGCGCGGTCGCCCGCAACCTGGGGGTCAAGCTCCACCGTACTACGGCCTACCACCCCCAAGCAAACGGGTTGTGCGAGCGATTCCACCGCTCCATGAAGGCCGCGCTCATGGCCGGCCTTCAAGACGGCGGTTGGGCCGACCGGCTGCCGTGGGTCCTTTTGGGCCTTCGCACGGCCCCCAAGGAGGACCTCCAGGCATCCACCGCCGAGCTGGTCTATGGCCAGGTGCTACGCGTCCCGGGCGAATTCGTGCCCGACGCTACCAGTCCCTGGTCCGCAGCTCACCAGCGCTTGGACCTCCAGGAGGCCGCCCGACGGTTTGCCCCCGTGCCGACATCCCACCACGGTGACTCCCAGTCCTACGTCCCCCCAGCACTCCGCACAGCGGAGTATGTTTTTGTGCGTCACGACGCACATCGGTGGCCACTCCAGCCGCCGTACGACGGGCCCTTCCGGGTGCTACGACGGGACGACAAGTCGTTCGTCATCGACATCGGCGGCAGGTCGGACCGGATTACAGTGGACCGCCTCAAGCCGGCGCACGTGGACGTCGACCACCCACCACGGGTGGCCCTTCCGCCGCGGCGAGGCCGCCCCCCGTCCACGGGGCCCCCCACTCGACCGCCCACCACCTCACCGGACCCCCTCCCACGACCCGCCAGGGGTCGCTTCGGCCGGGTCATCAGGACCCCCCTCAAGTTGACCCTGCCGGTGCAAGTCGATTCTGGGGGGACGTGTGTAGCGGCTGCCGCTGGGGTTTCACAATCGCCTTGCACCTATCAAGGACGCGGAGCGATCACCATGCCGGGCTCGTCCAGGACGCCCGGGCAGGCCCGCGCTCAACTTGCCAGGCCTCGGTCGGGACGCCCGGGCATGCCCGGGCATGCCCGGGCAGGCTCGCCCTCAACTTGCCAGGCCGCAGCCAGGACGCTGGGCCACGCCCCCTGGCGCCGGGCCTGGGCAAACCCCCTGGGTTAATAGATATATATTGCTGACCGATAAACGGGTTTTCAGAGTGCCTGAGTGTTTGATTTCAATAAAGCAACTCAGATGAATTCCAGCTTTTTGTCGCGTCCATTCTTCTGATCGACGTGGGAGCCCCAGCTCCTTCAGTATTTTTATTTTAAACATAATTACATATATAAATGACAACAATTATTATTAACCTTGTGGGTAAATCTGCTTCTGGAAAGAACTTTCATAAATCTAAACTCTTGAATAGTAAAAATGAAAAGATTGTAAGTTTTTTTTAAAAACACCCTATGATTCGTTTTGTGAGTACTACAACCAGAGCAAAGCGACCAGGAGAAGTAGAAGGGAAAGATTATTACTACATTTCAATGGAGGAACATATGCGATTGAGGAACGAAGGTCAAATATATGAGGAGGTCTCTCTTGGTTCTACAAAATATTCACATTGTAAGAGTGAGTTAAATAAAGTAAAATCTAATGGTCTTGGGATTTTAGAAACTAATCCTGAAGGAATGAGACAAATTATTAAACAATTGTGTGGTGATGGAGTTAAGATTTTATCATTCGGTTTTGATATCGATGAGGAGACTCAACGCAAACGTATGAAAAGCAGAGATACAAGTATTAGTGAAGAAGAAATAACAACTCGTATTAATACCAATAAAGAATTTGATGAAATATTTAAAGAAAAAGATTTATTTCAACACATTTACTATAATGATGAAGAAAAGGAAAATTTTCCCATTGACCTTTACAATTCATTAAATGATATTTTTCAATACTAAATGAATACCGAATAAAAGAGAAAGAAAGTTTAAGGAACATCAACAATTAGTTTCAAAAGTTGTTAAACAACAGGAAGAGATAAAGAAGAAACGGAGACAGAAACTAACTGGTGAAGAAGCCTTTGAAAGAAAACAAGAGAAATTCTTTAAACCACTTTTGAAAACTCAACACTCACCTACAGTTCCCACGGTAGAATTTACTCCGAAAAAACTTCAAATGCTCAAAGATTTTAGTCAGATAACAAAACAGGAACTTGGAAAATTAGAATATAATGATGAAGAATTATTTCAGAAACTTGAGGAGGTAAATCAACCCCCTAATTATGTAGTGGAAGCTCTTCAAAACAATGAATATTTGGCAGATTCAAAAACCAGAGCAGGTCTCATTCCAACAGAAGAACCAGCAGTGTTCCATCTTGTGAAAGAAAAGGTATTGATATTTAATGATGAATTGATGTTCTTGAGTTCTACTCAACCAAATGTTAAATTAACTCCAAGATTAATGTTTCTTCTAACAAACCCCGGATTCAGCGGTTCAAAATATTTTGAGGAACCACTTGATATGGAAAGAGAGGAAGATAGGGTATATATTGAGTTGCTAAATGCACTTGATTATGGAGTTTCTGTTGCTGGTAAAAGTAAGAAGAATGAGAAGGAGAAACATATTATTGATGCTTTAAGTAAGCTTGGTTCGGGTGTTAGTTTTCTTCCAAATGACCCATCACAATTAGTTAATAGGCTATTATTGTTGTTAGGTAGTAAGAAGGCTGGAAACAACAATTGTTTTAATGAATCCTCAGCCATTTTAGATCAGTTGATGAACATGAAAATAATTAATAAATGTCAATACAAAGATATTTTATTAGATATTAAATAAGATGAGAAGCACAATTCTTAGTTTTAATTTCACAACGAGCGATTACACAGCTTCATTCCCTTACCCACTACAACTTGACCCCCTTACCTCATATGAGGCATCTTTGTTGTCAATGGAAACTTACAATACCTTGTTTAATATCACAGAGAAAAACAACAAGTTTAGTTATAATCCAGGAAGTGGATATAAAACTATAACCGTTTCACCCGGAGCTTACGAGATTTCTCAAATATCTTCTGAAGTCTCTCGCCTTATGAAAGAACAAGGTGATGAACCAAAAAATATTGTAATAGATATTCAAAAACACACTTCAAAATCAAAGATTAAACTTAAAAATAATTATAAAGTTGATTTCACGATTGAAAATTCATTCAGAGAGCTATTGGGTTTCTCTTCAAAAAAGATTGAAACTAACGGGACGTCTTACAGTGATAATGTCATTCAAATATCCTCCGGTATAAATTCAGTATTAATTCATTGTGATTTGATTGATGGTGCTTATAACGATGGAATAAGAACAAATACAATATTTTCATTCAGTGCATACTCAACCCCGATTGGTTATAAATTTAATATGGAACCAAAAAATCTTGTCTATTTACCTGTGTCAGGAAAAACCATATACAGAGTAAATTTTAGGATAACCGACCAAGATAATCATATGATATCCTTTAATGATGAAATTATATCCATCAGAATTCACCTACGTGAAGTTTTTCAATAAATAAATAATGGTTATTGTGAGAAAACACGAGTTGGGAAAATATAAAATAATTACAGGGGAGGGCATGTACCTTTCACCATACTATACAAGGTATGTGGGTAGAGGATACTATAAACCTAAGGGACAACGAGGTGTAGGTCATCAATTTCGAAATAAAGGAGATGGGATAATTGATACTCTAATGGGTATTGGTTCAACCATCCTTAAACATAAAGACCTAATTGGTTCAACTGCTTCTGCCGTGGGCTCCGTTGGGGGTGCTATAAAGAGTATAAAAGATGCTCAAAAGGAGTCTCATAAATTACAAGCAATCAAAGAAATAAAAAAAGGTAAAACTCAACTATCTTCACAAGAACGACAAAAAATCATTAAAATACTTGGGTCAGGGTTTCAACAATTTTAATGCTATATAAATACAAGTATGGAAGCGATTGATAGTATCTATGATTTGGATGATACGATTATCATTTCAAACTCCACTAAAAAGGAAGACTATTTTAAGGTAAATGCTATAACAGGAACAGACTGGAATTCAAACGGAACAAAAAGTTTTGAAATAAATAATCAACAAACTTACTTGAATATAGCTGATAGTTTCTTGCTGTGTAAATTTAAATTCACTAAGGCTGCGAATAATACTAATGCTACACTCGTAAATGATTTCTTCTGGAAAATGTTTGACAGTGTCCGCCTGTATATTGGAACACAAGAGGTTGAAGCGGTTGATTATGTCTCTGCTACATCTGAAATGATGAAATTTACACTATATTCGTTTAGTGATAGAATGGGTAAGGGAGCTGTTGAAGGTTTTATTCCTGATATGTCAACGGGTACAAACGCAGACCCTGGTTATAGTCAAAGGAAGTCAATGTATAATGATGACGCAAAAGCTGAGAATAGTTTTACCGTAGCAGTACCTCTGAAAGGTATATTTGGATTTTGTGATTATGATAAAGTTTTGTATGGGCTTAAAATTAGATTTCAACTACAAAGGAATGATAATGTAAATAGATTGCTTTTTGGGGATGAAAATGCTTTTGGAGAAAATAATAAATTTGTTATTAATGATTTGTGTTGGTATATCAGTGAATATACTCCTAATCTTAAAACGGAAGAGATGTTAAATAGAAGACTTAACTCAAAGAAACCGCTAAATGTATCATACCTTAAAAGAAGATGTCAACACGTTAAACTGGAACACACTACCTACACTTGGAATTTGGGTGTTCTTCAAGGAAAGCCACGATACCTCTGGCTCATTTTTAAAAAACCAGATGGAGAGGACGGTACTAATAAGAATAATGCCCTGAGTGATAATGCTAAGGTGAAACAACTTCGGGTTTCTCTTGATGGCACATTTTATCCGCGAGATAGATTGGAAATTGATTGGGAAAAAAATGATTATGCGGAAGCCTACAAGTCCTACCAAAAGGTGTGTGAAAGTAATGGTAATAATGATCCTATTTTGGATATGGTT
Organism: Myxine glutinosa; assembly: GCF_964187855.1. Lineage (NCBI taxonomy): Eukaryota > Metazoa > Chordata > Myxini > Myxiniformes > Myxinidae > Myxine > Myxine glutinosa. Next base: position 3,700,786 of record NC_136270.1, read on the forward strand.
GCGTTTCAAAAACTTTATACAATCTACGCAATTGACCTGAGTTCTCAAAAGGAAACTATAAAGTCTAATCGAGTGGATACTTCTCTATACATTGAAAGAGGGGAGAGTGAAGAGGTTAATGCATATTGTTTGCTTTTGGAGGAAACAGAATTACAGATTAATACAGATAATGGTGTTATGATTAATATCACATAGGTTTTTTCTCATAAATAAATGGTTGGGGTATATGTTAATCAAATCAATCTTAATAAATTAACATCTTGTATTCAAAATCAAAAGCCTTGTATTATTAATGTTAATACAATTCAAAGAAAAGGAGCTGTAAGAATTGATGTTTTACTCACACACACACAAGTAAAAACACTAAATGATGTTGGATCTCTTAAAATTAAAATGACGAAACCTATGTTAAAGAAATATTCAATAGACGAGTCAAGAGGAGGATTTCTCCCGTTTCTAATTCCTTTATTTGCTGGTTTAAGTGCGGCGGGAGCATTGACTGGTGGTATTTCAGCAGCGGTAAAAACTGCTAACGAAAGGAAGGCACAACTAAAAGCTCAAAAAGAATTGGAAAGACATAACAAGGAGTTGGAGAAACAAATTAGTGGAAGTGGTGTAATTGTAGATTTTGCTCAAAAACTTGAAAGTCTACCTGATAAAGCTAGATTGTTGGTTGGAGATATGCTTTCCTCTATCGCTCAAGCGGGTGTTAAACTAACTAAACGGGGTAATGGATTGTATCTTTCTCATAAATAAATGGATAAATGGTTTAAACAATTTGGAAAGAATACAACGTCAAATATAGAACTAGCTAAGTATTGTAAAACACTAAAAATTGATAATGTGGTTATTTGTATGAGAGATGAATTAATACATATAAATAAGAATACAAAGAATATTATTATGAATTTAGACACACAGAATGGTTCTCATTGGGTTTGTATTCATAATAGTCAGGATAAATATTATTTTGATAGTTATGGTATGCCACCACCTGTTGAAGTAATACAATTCTTACAGAATGGTGTTTATCAAACATTTCAAGTTCAAGAAATTAATTCTAAATGTTGTGGTCAATTATGTTTATATGTATTATTTCAACTCAACAATAATGAAAATTTTTATGATATCATTTTTAATCTAATATAAATGACTTATGTTGGAAAAGATGGTTCTATCTTTGGAAAATCCTCTCAGGATATTGATTTATCAAATTATTATACAAAGGCACAGGCTGAACGACAAAAATATAGTGTAAGTAAAAATATTAATATGAAGAATACTTATAAATTAATCAATTATCCAAACCCTACAGATGCAAATGACTTAATTAGATTAAGTGATTTATCACAATATATATTTTTAAAGAAAACAGCACGTTTTGTTAAACAAGTAAAATTTACAACCACAACACCTGGTTATACTGACCATACACCTTTCCTCATTGAATTTAACTACCTGCTTACAATTGAATTTTATAAAGAAGGACATATAGTTAATATGCGAATTAATAAATGGGGGTATGATATGCCTGATTTAGGGTATAATTGGTCTTTTTCAATAAACATAGAAGACCTACATGATTTTAATCAGTCCCGTAAAGAAGAATATTATCCACTTGGTGAGGATAAGGATTTATGTGGAAGTACAATTAATAAACAACAAATACATGGTTTTAAGAAAAGAAAAATATATGATAGTATAGCGATGGTTAGCATGACAAAGAAGGAAGGTCATGAGATAAGGATAGAAAGCCAAGGAATACAAACCAATTTGGTAGTGGGAAGATGGGGTGGTATTACCTGTCATCTATCTATAATTCCAGCAATCTCTGTGTGTATGTTTGTATGTTTGTATGTTTGTATGTTTGTATGTTTGTATGTTTGTATGTATGTTTGTCTGTGACCGCTGTTTCTCGACAACTACCGGTCCGATATACTTGAAACTTGCCAGGTATATTGCTGGGGACCCGAGGATGTGCCTTTTCAAGGTTTGAAATTAATCGGACAAGCAGTTACCGAGCTATGTCCAAAAAACGATTCAACCAATCAGAGAGCAGCGAGCTATCACGTGTGCCGAACGTGGCGAACAGACTCTGCCTCGGACGGCACATTTGAGAGCGTATTCATTTATTTCACGTTTGCAAACTATGTTGGCGCTATGTTGGCGTTAAACTATGTTTTAAAACTAATAAAAACTAATTTGCGATTCATCGTAACTGCGATATACGACCTTCCGGAGCTCCCGTGAGAGCGTGCGCCATTACGGATAGTAATTCAATTAAAAACATAAAAACATTGTCCCAATTCAGTCAGAGCGAAGGGCGTTGTTTTAAGCGAAGAGCGTTTTATTTTTCCCCTTAAATTCAGTCGCCGGACGGTGAAAGCTTTTTTTTGGGGGCAGCTACTGGCAGCGACGTACGGCCAATCACAGGACACGTTGTTGTGTCGACGTGCCGTGTTGTTTTCCCTCGCGGTTTGGAATGTTTTTCCTTTTCATTTCTTTTCTCTTCCTTACGGAAGTACGGGCATTTCCTTAAATTTGCGATTCTTTCGCTTTCCTGCGCGTTTGGGCACGCTATGGCGATTTCTTTACCAAACTCCGAAGCCGTTCGCTTTGGACCAAACCATTTCATGTAAATAGAGGGGGGGGATTGTCACCGTACTCGCAAGCCGTTCGCTTTGGACCAAACCATTTCATGTAAATAGAGGGGGGGGATATAATTTTAGATATAGATATAGTACGGGCATGCCCTAGTAATATTAATCTCACATATATTTCTGATACATAAATGGCAGGAAGAAGACTACAAGAGAATTATAATTTTTGTATTCAAGGATACCTACAAGAAAAGGGTGCTCGGTATTACATACCTTATGATTTGGAGCATATACATGGGAATTTTGTCATTAAAAACTGGCCTTATACTGATATTGTTAAACCCACAAATAGAGACTTGTTTAAAATATTAAATAAAAATGAACTTCTCAAAGTTATGAAATATAAAACTCTTTTAGAAATCGTCAACAAATCTTATTGGTATCCTATTATGAGAAAAATAATTATAGATACAAGAATATCTCAAAATCCAGATGAGTATATGTATAATATTCTTTGGGGTTCAAACTCAAGGGTAGCAAGGGATGAGGAAGGAGTTGAAGAAGAGAAGGAGGAAAGAGAGAAAAGAGAGAAGGAGGAGAGGGAACAAAGAGAGAGGGAGGAGAGGGAGATGGAAATCAGAGCGATTCAAAAAAGAGTGGATGTATTACAGCAAGAAGATCAATCTCAACTCACCGAAGAGGAAAATAAAGAAAGAATGAATGCTGTGAAAATATTGATATCAAAAATTGCTAAGATAAATGAGGAAGGAGTTAAAGAAGAGAAGGAGGAAAGAGAGAAAAAGGAGAAGGAGGAAAGGGAGAAAAAGGAGGAGGAGAGGGAGAAAAAGGAGAAGGAGGAGAGGGAGGAAAGGGAGCAAAGAGAGAGGGAGGAAAAATATAAAAAGATGGAAATCAGTGATATTCGTAAAAGATTGAGTGTATTACAACAAATAAATCAATCTCAACGCACCGAAGAGGAAATTAAAGAATTAACAACTCTTATGAAGATAATGGTTTCAAAAATAACAACGTCAATGTCTTCAATTTCAGGGAGGAGATTTAAACGAGAAAGTGGTGAAGAAGAAGAAGAAGAAGGAAAAGATTATGTGATTGATGATGTTGGTGTCATTGACTTTAGTTAGTTTTTATTTGTAAATAAATGGAGGAGAGAGTGAAGGCATTCCTTAGGATTCTTTATGTTTTAAAAATAACGATTGAAATGTATATGTTGAAAACCAAAAAGGTTTTGATACTCTGTCGGAATTTTTCTGATAAATAAATATGAGTTATTGTCTCAAATGTAAAAAGAAAACTAAATCTAAAAATATCTCTTATGTTAAAGCTAAAAATAATAGAGTTTATCAAAAAGGAATATGTCAAGTATGTGGCTCTAAAAAGTGCCAATTCATCTCTCCTAAAAGAGGAGGAGACATACAAAAGTTTCTGTCAGGAAGTAAATTTACAACAACTGGAATTCCAGGGGAATTACACCTTCCAGGGTATTCTTTCTGTGGTCCAGGAACAAACTTGGATAAAAGATTAGATGAGGCTGACAATCCTAAACCTTGGTCTAAACCTACAAATAGGGTTGACGAAGTGTGTATGAAGCATGATATTGCTTATGGGAAAACCACTACGTTGACTGAAAAACATAAAGCCGACAGCGAAATGTTGTATAATTTGTCTTTGATACAAAATCCAACGTTGAGAGAGAAAGTTGATAGGTTTATTGTGAGAAATTTGATAAATGCTAAATTGAAACTTGGTCTTGGTTATTCCTCAAAAAACTATTAGGCTCTAATGATGTCATCAAGACTGAGGAGCTTTTGGCTGAAGAATTACACAAACCTATAATCACAAAGTTTAAAAGAAGGAAGGTTTATTCTAAATACACCGACCACATATGGTCCGCTGATTTAATTGAATTGAATAATGACAGGGGATACAGGTATGCTTTAACCGTTATTGATTTGAGGAGTAGATTTGCCTGGGTTGTCCCTTTAAAAAATAAAAGGGGTGATACTTTAATGTTAGCCTTTAAGCTAATATTTGATCGGGATAAAAGGAAACCAAAGAAGTTATGGACTGATGAGGGAACAGAGTTCTATAACAAAATATTCATGAAATTTCTTAAGGGGAAGGGTATTAAATTATACAGCACCTTTAATGAAGGAAAAGCAGTTGTTATTGAGCGTTTTAATCGTACTTTGAAAGAGAGACTATATAAAAAATTCACACAACTCGGTTCTCAAAAATGGGTGTATTTAATTCAGGATATTGTAGATAATTACAATAATACAGTTCATTCATCAACAAAATCAAAACCATCAGAAACATTTACAAAATTAGAATATGAAAAGGAGATTAATTTGAGAAAGCCCAAGTTCAAAGTTGGTGATATTGTAAGAATATACAAATGGAAAAGCCATTTTGAGAAAGGTTATACAAAGAGATGGACTAATGAATTATTTAAAATCGTTGATGTAATGGATACAGTCCCTTGGACCTACAAATTATATGATTTAAATGGAGAAGAAATCTTGGGTTCATTTTACTCACAAGAATTACAAAAAACACAAGTAAGCAGATAATACCCTTGAAAATAATAAATAAATAAATAAAATGTAATGGGGATACGTTTTTAAATCTGTGAACCCCAAACACAGAATCCCACAACTTTTTAGTTGGGGCTTAACTTTTGTGTGTGTATAATGGGGATACGTTTTTAAATCTGTGAACCCCAAACACAGAATCCCACAACGTTTCAGTTGGGGCTTAACTTTTGTGTGTGTATAATGGGGATACGTTTTTAAATCTGTGAAACCCAAACACAGAATCCCTCAACTTTCCAGTTGGGGCTTAACTTTTGTGTGTGTGTGTATGTGTGAGTGAGTCATAATAATATACAAACCCTAACCCAACCCCATCCCTAACCCAACCCCATCCCTAACCCAAACCCATCCCTAACCCAAACCCATCCCTAACCCAAACCCATCCCTAACCCAACCCCATCCCTAATCCAACCCATCCCTAACCCAACCCCATCCCTAACCCAACCCAATCCCTAACCCAACCCAATCCCATACCCAATCCCATCCCTAACCCAACCCCATCCCTAACCCAACCCTAACCCAACCCCATCCCTAACCCAACCCATCCCTAACCCTCACATTCAAAATCCCAACCCTAACCCAATCCCATCCCTAACCCAACCCCAATCCTAACCCTCACATTCAAAATCCCAACCCTAACCCAACCCCATCCCTAACCCAACCCCATCCCTAACCCTCACATTCAAAATCCCACCCTAACCCAATCCCATCCCTAACCCAACCCCAACCCTAACCCTCACATTCAAAATCCCAACCCTAACCCAACCCCATCCCTAACCCAACCCCATCCCTAACCCTCACATTCAAAATCCCACCCAAACCCTAACATAATCTTTCTTTTCTTCTTTTTTTAAATACGTATTTCTTTTTCTTTTTTTTCCTCTTCCTCCAATTCTGTCTTTCAAGGCTTTCAAGTTTGAAGAAGTAGAAATGGGAAGAAAGAATTTTCCAGCATTTTCTTCCTCGAACTTTCTTGATATTGCTTAAATCAAGCGTCATTAAATAATGAACATTGTTCATTGCTTTAGAATCCAAAGAGTCTCCAAGAGGAACCCCACAGGTAGAGTCTCCAAAATAAAACCAACTTTCCAAGTTCCCATGGTATAACCACATTCCTGTTGAGCCTCCAAGATAGGTATCACATTCCGAGTCATCAAAACAAAACCCCCATTCCGAGTCTCCAAAAATATAACCATCTTTCCAAGTCCCCAAGGTAGAACCACAATTTTCAGAAATATTGGGGGTTTCCGTGATAAGTCTCACATAGTATAACTGCGGACCATCAGGGAAAACTTCCCTGTCCCAATTTTTTAGGGTTTCTATGATGTGTCTCACATAGTATAACTGCGGACCATCAGGGAGAACTCTCCTTGTCCAATTTTTTAGGGTTTCTATGATGTGTCTCACATAGTATAACTGCGGACCATCAGGGAGAACTCTCCTTGCCCAATCTTTTAGGGTTTCTATGATGTGCCTCACATAGTATAACTGCGGACCATCAGGGAGAACTCTCCTTGCCCAATTTTTTAGGGTTTCTATGATGTGTCTCACATAGTATAACTGCAGACCATCAGGGAGAACTCTCCTTGCCCAATCTTTTAGGGTTTCTATGATGTGTCTCACATAGTATAACTGCGGACCATCAGGGAGAATTCCCATTTCACAATTTTTTTGGGTTTCTATGATGTGTCTCACATAGTATAACTGCGGACCATCAGGGAGAACTCCCCTTTCCCAATTTTCAGAAATTTGTGGGTCTCCAATGTATGACTTGTATTCTGGCTCATCAAGGTAGAACTTGTTCAGTGGGTTTTGTTTTGATAACTCACAACAAGTATCATCATGGTAAAACTCTTTTTCAGGATTTTGTGGATCTCCAAGGTATAACTCTTTGGCTGGGTCATCAAGGTAGAACTCGTTCTGGGGGTCTTGGTTGTTCAAAATGTCTTCAAACAAAAAAATAACTTCATCCCAAGTTGTGTTAAAAGCAGAATTTTCATTTCGTATCTCAGATACAATTTCCTGTGAAAGAAAATAACAATGTATTAATTTAATACAATATTTTTTATTTGTATAAATCAAGCTCTATGAATATTAAAATAAACGTTGTTAACTCTTACACGAGTCTCATCTAAAAAAAAAAATTAAAATAAATAATTAAATAAATAATTAATTAAATAAATAAATAAATAAATAAACAAACTTACCTCCATTGATAAGAGGTTCGAGTCCAGTTCATCAATCTGAAGGTTGAGTTCTACACAGGTAGTAGGACTCCAAGGAATAGCAAAGTTATCCCATTCCATTTCGGCATAGTAGTCCATTCTCAAGTGAAGCAGAAAGCGTGTTTGAAAAAGCCTGTGTGGTCGGTGCCTTTTATAAGGACTGGGTGTGTCATTTCCTGTGGAAATTCCCTGGGCGTGTCTTAACTGGAAATGATGTGATGGAAATTCCCTGAAAATGATGTAATGTATTACCTGGAAATGATACAATGCTGAAGAGTTTATAAAGTGGGTGGGACTTAACAAAGTGGGTGGGGGTTAGCAAAAGTGGGCGGGGCTTAGTAAAAAGTGGGCGTGGCTTAACAAAAAGTGGGCGGGGCTTAGTAAAAAGGTGGGCGTGGCTTAACAAAAAGTGGGCGTGGTTTACCAAAAAGTGGACGGAGCTTAACAAAAAGTGGGCAGAGCCTACCAAAAAGTGTGTGGCACTGGAGGCACTCAAACAAGAACATTGAGGGAGGTTTACCATTTTATCTTAGCTCAGTTAAAATATCTTAATAAAGAACCAAACTCAAACATCTTTTTTGTTAATATATTAGATGGTGAAGAGAGTGGCAAGAGAATTAAATTATTTCCCATGCATAAACAAATATTTGTAGGGTCGTTGTTTGAGTGGGCCAAAGATGATTCACCAGATGATATTAAGAGTAAAAGGTTAAAAGGTCCATAAGGTCAGAAGGATCACAGGTTCACACAGAAGGACCATTGTTTAAGTGGTCTAATGAATAAGGATAACATGTCAAAAGGTTAGAAGGTTCGTAAAGAACAGGGTGAGAGAAATAGAGGTGTTTAGGGGCAATGAGGGAGGGGAAAAATTAACATGTAAGTCAATGGGAAAATGAGAGTGTCCCAGAAGCAACATATATACACTACTTGTGTGTGTGTGTGTGTGTGTGTGTGTGTGTGTGTGTGTGTGTGTGTGTGTGTGTGTGTGTGTGTGTGTGTGTGTGTGTGTGTGTGTGTGTGTGTGTGTGAGTGAAAAGCTAACTAGTTATTGAAAATCCATTCTTGCAACGTAAGAACTGGCAGGTCCGTGTACAGTCGGCCTTTCCCATTTCACAGTAGAAATACACACCATGGTACAATTCTACTCCATTTTACAAAGTCGCTCACTGGTTCTCCAGCAGGACGGCACGGTTCACCAAGCTGCAATGATTCCGCTATGTAAGTCACACACTATGTACACACAAGTCACACGCCACCTCGCTCAGTCACACTATGTAAGGACGCATCTTTATGATCTCTGGAATAATTTCAATAACACATAGTTTTTCAGATGATTCAATATCAAGCACATGCTGTTATTGGCCATTATGTCGTTGATGTTGGCGTTTAAGTAACGCCACGAGTCACAGAGGCTTAGCAGGGAGTTTAAACAGGGAACGAGCACACAATACTGAAGCTAGTCTTTCGGAAAGATATCATGGGATCTCTTATTAATTCCACAAGCCAAAGTGTTTGAAGGGAATTTTGGAAAGGATGACTTGCTCAGGTATGCAGTGTCTTCTAATGAATAGTTCAGGAAAAGAGCGAAGAGTTCGAGCTGGGTATGAAAGGCAATTTCAAAAGTTTTGTCAAAATCCATGATACAATTATTGTGAACTTGGGTTGAAGACCTCAAATGATTGCTTACCAACTTTTTCCTTTGAAAAAACGCAGCAGATTGTTCGATTCATCTCAAGACCACAACAGATCCTCGCCAGGCTCAAGTCTGCAACACAGAGGTAATTACATAAATCTGTAAGCATAAAGTGCAGCAATGACACTTCAGTTTACTCATCTGGGACTTTATTAGTACCGTGAAGCTCAAAAGTGACAACACGTGTTCCCCCCAAAAAAAGCAATCCCGCAAGAGACGAAAATCAATGACTGTGCACCGGGGCTTTAGCGCTCGGCCCGATGTTGTTGTTGGATTTACCGCGAGGTCGGGATCTTGAATGTCTCCGCGTGGCATATTTAAATTGCAATCCCTGGAAAGTCTTGCGCATCCAAACGAGTGCGGAACAATTTTGCTCTCGTGTTTGGAAGTTTCCTTGCTGCGGGCTGCAGGTACCCTGCCTGGACCCCAGGCGGGCGGTCACTGGTGTGGGACCGAACGGCGGTTTGCTTGTTCCACACCATTGGAAGAGTGTCGCTCCGTCACCACATTGGAGCTTCGCTCAAGTTGTTTGGGATATTTGGGATAGTTACACATTGGAAGCAATAACGAACCACTTCGCATGTAGGTACGTAATAAATAGAAGCTTTATGATTACAGGCAAACATCACCGACCTGCTGCTAGATATCCAATTTTTTTATCCTATTTTTTATGGGCACGTTTACTGTTTTTTGCGTAAATTTTCATTGAGGTTTTTATTTCACAGTTCACAGTTCTCGAAATTACAATTTTTAAATGCTGGATATCGATTAATGTTTTTTCTTTTACTTTTTTTTTTTTTACCTCCGCCACCGAAGGTGGATGGAGGACATGTTTTCACCCTTGTCTGTCTGTTTATTTGTCTGTTTGGGAACAAGATGTCTCAAAAAGTTGTGGGCGGATTCAGACGAAATTTAGCAGAGAGTTAGTGTATTTAACAAGGACGAAATGATTAGATTTTGGTGAATATTCGGATCCGGCTGGTAGAATTTTAAATGATTCTTCACCATTGGGAGATCGAGCCAAAAACGATACATAGCAGGATATCTAAAAAGGTTGCGAACGGATTTGGACGAAACTTGATGGAGAGGCTGTGTGTGTGACAGGTACTAATCGATATGATTTTGGTGCAGATCTGAATATGGATTCGGATATGAGAATTATTTAATTTTTTTAAGTGATTATTCATCATTGAGTGATAAGGCTAAAGCCGATACATAGCACGATATCTCAAAATGTTATGGATGGATTTGGAAGAAACTTGGTGGACCGATTGGGTGTGTGACAAGGACGAATCGATTCGATTTTGGTGAAGATCTGAATATGGATTCGGATACGAGAATTGTTTAATTTTTAAGTGATTCTTCACCATCGAGAGATCGGGCGAAAAGCGATAAATAACATGATATTTAAAAAGGTTATGGACGAGTTATGACTAAACTTAGTGGACGAGTTGGTTAGGTGACAAGAGCAAGCCTATTAGATTTTGGTACAGGTCCGAATCCAGATCCGGCCTATAGGTGGAATACAAAACATAAACTGTTCAGCCTGGCGGAGGTGTGTGCTCTACCGAGTACCGTTGTAGTTTACATGTGAATTTACCGTTTTTACGTAAATTTTCATTTACATATTCCTTCCAACGGTTCTGTGATTTTTCCGGTATGTCGGCTTTGATGTCCGTCAGCGCGCCTCATTTCAGCTTTCGATAACACCCAGAAGGTGACGAACATTATTATCAGTCTTGGGGCCACTCTGCCATAAAGCCCAGATCGGTGGAGTGTTTCAGTGATGGTGGTCCTTCTGGAAGTTTGTCCCATCTCCACACAGGATCTCTGGAGCTCAGCCAGAGTGACCATCGAGTTCTTGGTCACCTCTCTTACCAAGGCCCTTCTCCCCCGATTGCTCAGTTTGGCCGGGCGGCCAGCTCTAGGAAGAGTCCTGGTTGTTCCAAACTTCTTCCATTTAAGAATTATGTAGGCCACTGTGCTCTTGGGAACCTTCAATGCAGCATAATTTTTTTTGTAGGCTTCCCCAGATCTGTGCCTCGACACAATCCTGTATCTGAGCTCTGCAGGCAGTTCCTTCGACCTCATGGCTTGGTTTTTGCTCTGATATGCATTGTCAGCTGTGAGACCTTATATAGACAGGTGTGTGCCTTTCCAAATCATGTCCAATCAATTGAATTTACCACAGGTGGACTCCAATCAAGGTATAGAAACATCTCAAAGATGATAATGAGAAATGGGAGGCACCTCAGCTAAATTTCAAGTGTCATAGCAAGGGGTATGAATACTTATGTCAATATGATATTTCAGTTTTTTCTTTTTAATAAATTTGCAAAACTTTCTAAAATCCTGTTTTCTCTTTAACTCCAAGCCGATTAATCCAATGATGACGGTACTCTTTACACGTGAGGGAAAGGAGAATGACAAACTTACTTGGACGGCTTCCACTCGACATCTTCGAACCTGCAACAATTAACTCAAACTGACACAGAATTAAAATGTACAAAATTACCGGCTTTGTTAAAGAATGTCGGTAACAAAATAAAGCACGCAAAATAAGATTCCTAAACAGCACGTTCACATACAGACTCGAATACACATAAAGGGAAAAAATAACTGTGAAAATAAATGCGTTATTTTTGTGTGCACGTAGCTCCGAGCTGCTCTTGAACCTCAGGAATCGTCCCGCTTCTTCACCGACCTCTACGTCCTTGCATGGGAACCGCAAGCTGCGCTGCCGCGAGCGGGAACTAGGCCTCCTGTGCAGTCCGCGTCTCTTGCTGCCGAGCGTGAAGTCAGCAGGCCGCGCCCGTTCCACTCACCCCCACTCATCAATGAATTCCCCTCGTGTAGGAGCGCTATGAACTCCGACCGCTTACCGTGAAATCCCTGGTAGAGCGAGATATGAAATCGTGACTGTTCACCACCAAAGCCAGAATAATTAAAGAGGCATCAAGAGGAAAGAGGAGTCCAGAAGAGAAAATGTTGGGGAGAGCGTTCTTTTATACCCAAGGCTCTGATGTCATCCGTGCCTGCTCCACCAATCCCATAGTCCCATCTTAGCAGTCCTTGCACCAATCAATCCTGGACCAATCACTCCTCTTCGGGGCGTGGCCTTCCGGACCTGCCTGCTTGTGTTGCGATGTGACGGCTGCGGCACCAGCTGTAGTTGAATATCCCGGTTCCAGTCGCTTTTATTTAGTGTTATAAATGCGCAATTGCCTGGCTATGTGTGTGTGTGCTGCTGGTGTCAGAAGGAACAGAGGAAAATAACAGAGGCTATTACATACAGGGGATTAATTACCCATAATCCCTAACTAATTAACATAACCCCACCCCTCGTGATGGGAACAATGATACGCACTTACACGGCATACGGTCCACCGGATCCCAACTTATGAAACATGGGGTTTCTTCTTCTTCACGACAGTCAGAGCACACTACCTATGCAATTCTACCTGGACTAAGGTAATGCCTACCCCCCACATATATTTTTTTTTTTTTTTACACTTCTAAAACTAGTACATAGTACATGATCTAAGGCCAGAGGGGCTTGGACAAAAAATAGCATGCAGGATGTGGACCTGAGTAGACAATAGTGTACTTGTACCTGAATTACAAGGTCATTCGTAGAAAAGAGAAAAACATGATATTTCAACCTGGGTTCTACTACAAGGTGCCCACAATGTCTTGTCACCCCTTGTAAAAATTGCGACATTGCCTTTTTAGCCGCGTCGCAGACGCTGGTCATAGAGTGCCCTCTGTTGTTGTTGTTGTTCTTCTTGTTCTTGTTCTTGCAGAGAAGACAAAACCTCAAAGCTCCACCCATTCTGGGAACCATAGCTCCACCCATTCTGGGAGAGGCTTCATATAAACAAATATCCACCATTTTATTAACTCGCATAGCTTTGAGGCCTGTTTTGTAGGCCCGTGGTGTCTTCCTCTCTCACACAGTTTTATTTCAAATCAAATTCGATATATCATTTCATTTTTCACAGTCGCTAACATAGTTTTAGACTCGGTTGAAAAAAAACGGGAAGAAAATCCGATGAAAGTTGCCCTTTATAGAACGAAATGAATTCTCAAAGGCCTGTAACTTCAAGTCCATTGAGATATATTTTTTTTAAATCGCGGCATGGTCAGTCATACACCGCCCGAAATAACAGATGGGAAAATGCCGAGATATATATATATTTTGTTTAAATCACGGCATGGTCAGTCATACACCGCCCGAAATAACAGACGGGAAAATGCCGAGATATATTAAAAATTCGTCCATTTGATGACAATCGTCACGATGAAATATTTAATTTATACGTCGTCACAATAATGTGGAGAGAGGAGCATAGCTTCGTTCACGTGTCGCCGCATACGGGAAATTGCCGAGATATTTTTTTTAAAAATCGCGGCATGGTCAGTCATACACCGCCTGAAATAACAGACGGGAAAATGCCGAGATATATAAAAAATTCGTCCATTTGATGACAATCGTCACGATGAAATATTTAATTTATACGTCGTCACAATAATGTGGAGAGAGGAGCATAGCTTCGTTCACGTGTCACCACACACGGGAAATTGCCGAGATATATATTTTTTAAATCGCGGCATGGTCAGTCATACACCACCTGAAATAACAGATGGGAAAATGCCGAGATATATTAAAAATTCGTCGCCACACACGGGAAATTGCCGAGATATATTTTCACTTTGCACAAAAATAACATCAAGTAATCGAATCAATAGGAATGTCCTGTGCCTATAACATCGACGTTATAGGCACAGCTGCATCTAGGCATTGTGTAACATCGACGCGGCTTTTGTTTTAATTAAAACTTTTTGTACTTGTTATCATATCAGCTGACAACACAAGTTATACACATACATATGCAGCACTCTTTTACTCTATTACACATTTTACAGCACATGATGCAAGCTTTAATTGTCCAGTGGATCCATTCTTCGACCAATTCGCACTGCTGATCTATGGTTGATGGCCTTACAGTTCAGGTATATCTTTTATGTTGCCTGTTGCAAAGAGTTTATGCTCACAACACAGAAGTGTCGATTTATTGGGAGCTTCTTGGCGAAATCCTTGCTTAAAGTCGACGCGCACATCTTCCATTGTTTTCCATGTTTGAGGACGTTCGTGAAACCAGACACTGACAACAATCCGTTCTTCAATGGTGTAATTGCTTGTATCACCCATAGTTGCGTTGACTCAATCTGAAAAAAGGAAGCGAATTAGCACTCTGCACACGAAGGCAATGTCACAATTTTTCCAAGGGGCGACAAGACATTGTGGACACCCTGTACATCATGAACCAGGGGTTCGGATGGGAAGACTAACAGGTCAACTCAAAGTCTCAAAAAGGATAAGTTTGCACCTCTTTGGGAGATGGTTGTTGAGGTTAGACGAAATTCTCCCCACCTCTCGTCCCGAAGATCTGTTTTTCGTACAATCCACAGAACACGCGCGATTCCTGAATTTTGTCGACAAGTTCCGTGTACAAGTAGGCTATCGGTTACATGAGTTCGATGTAAGCATGAAAACGGTCTGGCAGAGTTTTGCGCTGATGTAAGACCACGAGCGCTGTTAACGTGCTGTTCTCTCGCTCCTCCACAGTTTGAGGATCCCTTTGCTCCCAGAAGGAGTGCTCCAGGGCAGGAAAGGCAAGCTTCCATGACCGCCAGACGAACCATTTTACACAGCTGAGGTTCTGATGGTTTCATGGTGAGATCAGTGTCTACCTACCTCAATGCTCACAGTGCAGAGACAGACATGGCAGCTTATTGTCACTTTGTGATCTGGTGGTTCTCAGAATTAACAGAAAGGAATGACGATCAGATCGGTGATTACTTTGTATAGAAAAATTATGACTGTTTAACTTTCAACATCCTCGGAATATATATATATATATATCTATGTATATATATATATATATATATATATATATATATATATATATATATATATATATATATATATATATATATATATATATATATATATATATATATATATATTATATATATATATATATAATCCTCGGAAGGTTTTTAACATCTGAGGAAAGATATTGGTTCATGGTGCTTTTCGTTAATTTCACAGGGACATAGTCAGACTAAGAGTTGATGGAGAAGAGAGGAGGAAGTCTCTTTCGAATGAATGAGATTCTACTTCCTATTTGCTTTCATCCTAATCAGAGAACTCCACATTGAGAAGAGCATGTCAGGCTTTCATCTTGTCTATGACAAAGTCGAGATGAGGTGTTAATGCCATATATATATATATATATATATATATATATATATATATATATATATATATATATATATATATATATATATATATATATATATATATACAGTATATATATATATATATATATATATATATATATATATATATATATATATATATATATATATATATATATATATATATTGTTGCGGAGATGAGGACTATTTTTTTGATTGTGTGCTGTATTATTATTATTATTGTTTATTCTGCGCCCCCCTACCTCCGGAGCTGTGTAAAGGTGAAAGGGCATCCCATAATTAGTCCACAAGCATACACATCAGCCAAGTAATAGAATACCCCTGTTGATAGTTATCTCTTATTCTGTGTTTTAGGGTAAGGCTGTGTCTCCCATTAATTGAAGTACTCCATTGCACCAGTGAAAGAGAATAGATCCCCTTTCATTCCCATCCCCAAAATCCCCATTTCCTTCACATCCCCTTTCGTCATTGCCGAGCCTCGATTGCCCATATTACATCCCCTCTCGTCATTGCCGAGCCTCGATTGCCCATATTACATCCCCTCCAAAACCACCATTGACCATGTGCTCGAGTCGGGGAAGAAAGGCGTGTCTCCACCTCGTCATAGAGGGGAAGAGGGGCGTGCCCGCCCGTCGTCATCAAGGGCGGAGCCCGAGGGTCGCGCGACCAACCAGGGCCGAGGTGAGCACCCCGATGGGCGTGTCCAAAAGGCCGGCGGCTTAATCGCCGGAGGCGTTATAAAGGCGCGCACGCAGGAAGCAAGTGAGTGGGTTGCCAGAGAGAGTTGGTCGTGGAGAGAGTCGTGAGGAGTCAGTCAGTGGAGTCGGTGGTCAGTTGGTTGCGTTGGTTGCGGTGAGGAGTCGGTGGTGGTGGTCAGTTGGTTGCGGTGGGGAGTCGGTGGCAAAGAGTGAGTGGACCAAGAACGAGTTGAGGGTTTGGACCAGACGAGTCGGACAAGGCCTGGCAAAGCACGCGACGTCCACAGCAGCCACAACAGCAGCTTGGGGGCCTGAACGGCGGTTTGGAGCAGGGCCGTAAAGGAACGGCGGCTGCTAAACACGCCGGTTGAGCTGCGGGACCCCCTTGGACTTTCCTCTCCCTCCAGCCATCCACCTCCTGCCAGTCCATCCTTCTTGTGTACGTGAGTTTGTTCTGTTTGTTCTGTCCTGGGTTAATTTAGCTGGTATAAGTTAATAATTGCACTGTGTCTCTGATCCTTCTGTATATTATTTTATTATCTTTCCTTCTCCTTGGTTACTTTGAGCATGTAAATAGTAGGAATAAATTTAGTGGTATTTCCAACCTTTTTGTCTTCTTCTTCTTCTTCTTCTTCTTCACATCCGTGTTGCCTTTGTCTTTTCCCTATTGACTAGCTGCGGTGCGATCCAGCCAACGTTTGGGTGAAATCGGGTTCTAAGCGGGGAGTAACTGTGCGGACGCGGTAATACCAACCGCTCGGTAAAATAACATCTTTAATCCGCGTCTGTAACAATTGGTGTCTGGGAGTGAGATTCGGGGCCCGAACCAAATTTTTAAAACATCTAAAAAAAAAAAAATTTGGTCAAAATTTGGAGCGGCCGAAATTTGTTTTGTTTTACAAAACCCGAATTTTGAAATCGCGCCATGGCTGGTCAAGGCGACCGGATGCCGGTGGGTGAGCTAGAGGAGGGGTTAGGGGTAACCCAGGATCAAATGGAGGGGAGCAATGAGGAGGCGGTTGAGGGAGTATCAGACGCACAAAATGGCGCTCTCGCGCACGAGGTTTCAGGCGTGGAGAGAGTCGCGCCTCGCAAAAAGGCGCCTCGCACGAGCGCGCGGTAGCCGAGCCCGCTGTATCAACGGGCTTTAACATGCAGCCGATTGACATGCAGGCCCTCATTGCGCAGCTACAGGCAGCTGTACAGATGAGTATGGGGAGCCAAATTGAGCGATTGGGTGAGCGATTGCAGGGCCAAATGGGGGTAATGAGGGACGAAGCGAGGGGTACCGGTGAGGGGTTAGACAACGGGATAAAAGAGGTAAAGAATTGGTTAACGGGGGTGGAAAATAGAATGGCTGCCCAGGAGAATCAGATAGAGGGGGTGAAAAATGGGTTAATGGGGTTAGAAAATAGGATGGAGGACAAATTGCGGGAAATAGGGGAACAATCTGCCAGGGAAATCAAACGAATGGGGAACCAGATAGAGGAGGTGCAAATCGGGTTAGAAAGTAAACTGGATGCTCAGAGGGATGAATTGGGACAGATGAGGGTGGCATCTACAAGGGAGATGGAGGGGATACGACGAGGTGTAAGTGAGGAGGTTTCGGGGCTACACGAGGAGGTAAAGCGAGGTGAGAAGCGTATGGAGAAAGAGGTGAGAAATAATACGGCAAAGTTACAAGGGGGAATAGAAGATCTGACGGAGGAGGTGGAACAGCTGACGGAGGGACAAAAAGAACTAGTGGAGCAGGTTCAAAAGAACACTGCGGTACTAGGAGGGTTAAAGGCGACACAAAAAGAAATTAAAAACGAATTAATAGCGACGCAGAGGCAATGTCAGATGGTACGGGAGGAACTGACAATGAGGGTGGACGAGGTGACAGAGATAATGGAGACAAAGGACCGAGAGGTGAGGATGCACATAGAGACGGTCACGGTAGCCTTAGAGGACGAACTTGAGGAGACGCACCGAGAAATAAAAGAGGTTAAACAAAAATTAGAGGAAGTGGAAGAAGAGGTGAGTGAAATTAAGAAGGGACGGACAGAAACTAAAAGAGAAATCCAGGAGGAGGTAATGGAATTGGTACAAGGTCGGTGCTCAACTCATAATGTGATGCTCACTAACCAAATAAAGAGTTTGCAGGTGGCAAAAGAGGTGCGGAGACGAGGTACGGAGGTGAGTGGCAATGTATATGATGTGAGGAAAGCTTCAGTTGGCTTGGGGATTGGTTTGGATCCGGGTGTTCGTGAAAGGCCGTTGGTGAAGTGTGCGACAGGTCTGGTGTGCGAAAAAAGAGGTGTGCGAGAATGTCCGACCATGGGGTGTGTGAGGAAAAAGTGCACGCCAAGGAGTGAGTGTGCTGTCGAGAGCGAGTCGGTCGTAGCGCGTGTGCGAGGGGGTACAGGGAAGCGTGGTGTGGTGAGAGTTACAGAGGATGTAACGAAAGAGTGTGCGCGAGAGGATGCGCGAGAGGTGTGTAACGGACGGGTGCATGAGGAAAGAATGTGCTGTCGAGAGTAAGGGTGAGTGTGCGACCGAGAGTGGTGGTGAGAGTAGTGAGAGTGACGCGGAGCGTGAGTTGGTTATGACAGGTGAGCGAGGATGTACACCTGGAATGGAAGGATGCACACCTGGAATGGTAGAGCGTGTGTGGGAATGCACACTTGAGTTGGTCGTGAGGCACGTGGTTGGGTGTGCGGGTGAGAGCACACCTGTGGTTGTCACAGAGGAGGTGACCGAGGAGGGGGCGCGAAGAGGTGTGTTGGTGAGGTGTGCGAGCGACGAATGTGTGCCAAGGTGTTCGGTGGTCAGGTGTGTGACCAAGTCGGTGAGCGGAATGAGTGTACCGAGGTGTGTAAGGAAAGGTACGAGGAGCATGGGAACAGCTGGAGGTATGAGCAAGAAAGGGGTAGCGTATGCATGTAAGCATGCAGGTGAAGCATCGACGGTGACCGGGTTAGTGGTTAGAGCGACTTATAGCCGAATCGGGCCCTCGGTGCGTGCCGGGCTTCGCGTGCCGCGAGAACCAGCGGGGATCCGAGCCACGGCGGGTTCGAAAGGACCGCCGTGCGCGATCCACGCTGGGCCTCGCGTGGAACGGCCGCGTCCGGGCTCCACTAGGCGGAGCGGGCAGCCCGATAGGAAGGGTCGTCATGGCGACCACTTTCTATTGAGACGTGCCGGCAGGTCGAGATCGGGACATTGGATGGCTCCACGCCGAGGTGGTGCGTGGGATCTCGGCACGGGTAAGCCCCCGTCCCTGCACCGAGTGCCGGACGCATCCAGCCGCCGGCACCAAAGAACCCGCGTTCATTGCTCGGCTGTACGAAGCCGGGCTGTAGACGTGAATTGGCGCACCGAGAGGATGTAATAAGTAGACGGGTGATGAGGATAGTGTTTTGGCCCCGAAATTAGAAAAAAAAGCAAAATTTGATGATGGTAGAGTGATTGACAAATTTTTGATTTGTTGGAATTTGGTAAGCAAAATTTATAGTAAGAGATGCCCCATGTGATGGGATGGCCAATCCACCATCCCTCACAAGGGGGGCAAATGCGCTATAGTTTATGGGGTTGATGGCAGTGAAAACTAGCCCGGGTGGGTTAGGATATCGTGTGTAGGGATCTAGCGAAGATGACATTAGGTGACGTTAAGGTTAGTTAGTGACAAGGATACCTGTAGTGGGGACGCAGGTAGATTAGCGTGGATGATAATGACGTGGGAGCGCAATAGTTTAAAGGGACGACTGGGAAGCGCAAGTTTCAGAGGGGAGTAGTTAGCTGAGATGATGCCGTGTGTGTGAGGATTGAACAGGTGTGATTGCACAGGTGTGCAACTGAACAGGTGTATGGAGCAGTGTATGAGTGAGTGATGATGATTGTGTATTGTGCTGACCAAATGGTCCAGGAAGAAAGGAGGGTGCAGGTGGCACCAGGTGTGAGGGCACAGGTGTGCAACAGCAGGTATGGAGAATGGTAGTGTGGAATAAATGGAGTATTGGAATGGATGGTCGTGGAGTGAGTATGGTGGAAATTGTGGAGTGGAGTGGATGGTGCGAAGGTGTGAATGGGGGAAGAGTGGACCCCCATCACGGATACCCGGGGCGGGTAGTGTAAGTGTTAGGTAGAGGGTACAGGTAAATTGTGGTTGGATATTGGCATCTGTGGTGCGGGTGAAAGAATGGTCTATGGATGGGTGCATTAGTGTTGTGGAAATGGCTGGGCGTGTAGCCTATTAGTGTGTGTAGTTGGTTTGGGCACTCCACCACTGTGAGGATGTCGGCCAGGTGAGGCCGCAGGTGGGCTCTGGGAGCCGGTAGTTGTGGATGGGGCCCGAGGATCCGGAGGACGGACCCGGGTAGCCCAGTGCCAGAGGGCACCAAGGGGTGACAGAGCCAGGAGAGGGCCTTCCCCAGTTAGTTAGGTTAGGGTGAGGAGCTAGGTAAGCTCGGGTGGCAACTGCAGTGGTGGAGGTGTGCAGGTGGGTAGACCTGCTGGGAGAGCTACACGTCGCAGCCCAGAAATTGTGCGAGGGCACCGGGAGATGAATCGGGGGAGTGAGACCCCAAATTGAGAAGCACCACAGTTTGGTCAATGGGAATTGGTTTTTAGAACCCATAGTGTAAGTTGGCCAATGGATTGGCAGGGAGAGACCCCGGGTAGTGTAAAGTGTGTTAATGTCATTTAGAAAGTAGTTAGGATGAAGTCTCCTCGCACCATCTGCATCCACTCACCTGAGGTGACAGGTACTCCACACCATGCCATGTTTTGATTATTTTTTACTGTGCAAATGTTTGGATTGTGAGACGCATCATGACGTGGGTGTGACATTGTGCTTTGATGTTCCATCTCTGCCTCCTTATGAGGATTGATGATGAATTTGGTGATGGCAAATTTTGAAGTAGAGGGATTGTGGCGACGAATTTGGTATAGGGGAAATAAGGGGAAGACATGACGGTAGCGACGGATTGGTAATGTGTAGATTTTTGTACATGTGGGGTAAGGGCAAGGGTAGTGTAGGTGACAGGGGGGTGACGTACGGTTGGGACGAGCTTTCTCATTTCGCTCTCCGTACGCATTTCGCCTTGCATTGCCTCATTGATGTGTACCCTTGTGACCTTACCCCTCGCTCATTTGTCTTTCCCCTTTTGTCTCCCACATGACCTGTGCGCCATTGGGTGCCGAGGGGAGCGTGCGTGAGTCCTCCATTGTGCGCCCGAAATTCCCAGAACCAGCTGTCTGCATCGATGCACCACATTATGGACCACATGCCTGTGGCCGGGCACCACTTATGGACCCCATGGGTTGGGGCATGGCCCCTCTGCTGGAACCGGCCATGAGGGCCCGAAATCTTGCTGGCGGACCTTGGCCACAGGGCACCGATGCCCCACAGGTGAACCACACTAGTCGGCCCTGTGGGCCATAAATAAAATAAATAAAAAGGACACATTGGGTGCAAGTTTTAATACAAATAGGCCGCCAGTAAGCAAAGCAAAAGAATGACAACATCTGGAAGACCAAATAATAATAACCAGCAGAGGGAGCCGAAGAGCAAGAGATCACCTGCAGGGTTAGGGGTTGTTTGGTTATTTTTATTCATGAACAGTGATGACTGTGCACCGATTGGTGCTTGGGTGCGTTTTTGGGTGCTTTCATGGTGCGTCGATGCAGAGCAGACTGTCTCCCCCCCAGAAAGAACAATCACAGGTCCTGGGTTAGTCTTGTAAATAAAAGTAGCGTCAAGTGTAAATAATGCTTCCCACCGTCAGTGTGTAGTTTGAAGACCATTCCGCAATTCGGTTAACTGTGGGCGTAAGTCTGTTAGGCAGGGTGCAATGGAGCAGCGGGACACATTTATTTATGTTTTAAAACTGTCGCACTCAGGGTCAGGTTAAAAGTAGAGGGAACTACACCTACGTGTCACACTAAAAATAAAAGTTGTAGGCTCGGGACGTGCCTAAGAGGAGGAGGGTGCAGTGTTGCGGAGATGAGGACTATTTTTTTGATTGTGTGCTGTATTATTATTATTATTGTTTATTCTGCGCCCCCCTACCTCCGGAGCTGTGTAAAGGTGAAAGGGCATCCCATAATTAGTCCACAAGCATACACATCAGCCAAGTAATAGAATACCCCTGTTGATAGTTATCTCTTATTCTGTGTTTTAGGGTAAGGCTGTGTCTCCCATTAATTGAAGTACTCCATTGCACCAGTGAAAGAGAATAGATCCCCTTTCATTCCCATCCCCAAAATCCCCATTTCCTTCACATCCCCTTTCGTCATTGCCGAGCCTCGATTGCCCATATTACATCCCCTCTCGTCATTGCCGAGCCTCGATTGCCCATATTACATCCCCTCCAAAACCACCATTGACCATGTGCTCGAGTCGGGGAAGAAAGGCGTGTCTCCACCTCGTCATAGAGGGGAAGAGGGGCGTGCCCGCCCGTCGTCATCAAGGGCAGAGCCCGAGGGTCGCGCGACCAACCAGGGCCGAGGTGAGCACCCCGATGGGCATGTCCAAAAGGCCGGCGGCTTAATCGCCGGAGGCGTTATAAAGGCGCGCACGCAGGAAGCAAGTGAGTCGGTTGCCAGAGAGAGTTGGTCGTGGAGAGAGTCGTGAGGAGTCAGTCAGTGGAGTCGGTGGTCAGTTGGTTGCATTGGTTGCGGTGAGGAGTCGGTGGTGGTGGTCAGTTGGTTGCGGTGGGGAGTCGGTGGCAAAGAGTGAGTGGACCAAGAACGAGTTGAGGGTTTGGACCAGACGAGTCGGACAAGGCCTGGCAAAGCACGCGACGTCCACAGCAGCCACAACAGCAGCTTGGGGGCCTGAACGGCGGTTTGGAGCAGGGCCGTAAAGGAACGGCGGCTGCTAAACACGCCGGTTGAGCTGCGGGACCCCCTTGGACTTTCCTCTCCCTCCAGCCATCCACCTCCTGCCAGTCCATCCTTCTTGTGTACGTGAGTTTGTTCTGTTTGTTCTGTCCTGGGTTAATTAAGCTGGTATAAGTTAATAATTGCACTGTGTCTCTGATCCTTCTGTATATTATTTTATTATCTTTCCTTCTCCTTGGTTACTTTGAGCATGTAAATAGTAGGAATAAATTTAGTGGTATTTCCAACCTTTTTGTCTTCTTCTTCTTCTTCACATCCGTGTCGCCTTTGTCTTTTCCCTATTGACTAGCTGCGGTGCGATCCGGCCAACGTTTGGGTGAAATCGGGTTCTAAGCGGGGAGTAACTGTGCGGACGCGGTAATACCAACCGCTCGGTAAAATAACATCTTTAATCTGCGTCTGTAACAATATATATATATATATATATATATATATATATATATATATATATATATATATATATATATATATATATATATATATATATATATATATATATATATATATATATATATATATATATTGTATGTCGGTTGGGTAGGGCATATCTAGATCCAGGTAGATCTGCATAGGTAGGTTCTTCATCTGTCGTGATAGGGTATCCTCACCTGTAATAAGTTTGTTTAGGCGGTTTGTCGGATTAAGTGTATATCTTAATCCGACAGTGTATATCGATCGTGTGTTAAATAGTTGGCGGGATTAGGCTAATTCCCGCGTGTGTGAAACCTGTAATCATCCCGGTGTCCTGTATGGCAACGCACTCTCATACTATAGTTAGCCCCAATAGCACACCACATTAATTAAATTCCCCCGCTGCCACAATGACTTACGGATGAACAGACCGGAAGTGGCCACGCAGTGTTACACCATGCAGACAAACATCGAACAGGCAGGCTGAGAGACACGCCCAGGAAGGCTCGTGACTGACCGGGGGAGAGGGGCGAGCAACAGCCAGAGCACCGATTGGAGAGGAAGAGAGGTGAAGGATGTGCCACACTGATTGGCCACCGACAATGACATGCGACCGATGACGTAACACCAAAGCCGCCAGACGCTCGGCCAATCAGCGAGGAAGGCGTGAAAGAGCCACAACAAGCTACGCACTGATTGGAAGAGAAGCGGCGGTTTTCCTTCGTGAGTTAATTTCCACAGGGTGAAGACTGCATGTGTGAAGGTAAGCAGCATTCTCCCCCAATCCCCCCTGCTCACATATGATCTGCCATTGAATTGGACAACGCCTCATTAAGCTCGATTGCTATCCGTGGACGCTCTGTCTTAA
Organism: Myxine glutinosa; assembly: GCF_964187855.1. Classification (NCBI taxonomy): domain Eukaryota; kingdom Metazoa; phylum Chordata; class Myxini; order Myxiniformes; family Myxinidae; genus Myxine; species Myxine glutinosa. The sequence goes on from NC_136270.1 coordinate 3,725,063, forward strand.
TATTGTCATCCACAGGACAATATATATATATATATATATATATATATATATATATATATATATATATATATATATAACAAATATATATATATATATATATATATATACATATATATATAAATAAATAAATGATATATACTATATTTATATATAATATTGGCGTTTTTTGGTCGAACATGACTTTGTATAACTTCATAAAGGATACTCTTTCAAGAAATACAACTCTTCCGTTTGTACATCAACATCACGCTGCTCTGCAAGCCATCTGTTGGAATCCATCTCTGCAAATCATTACAATCTCCTTTTATTTTCATTCCTGCGTGGACATTGGATGGTCCTTTGCAATGTAGCATGTCGAGTAAATGCCTCCATACATACCTCTTTTTTTTTTCTTTTTTTTCTTTTTTAACAAAACACCGGCCTCTACTGAAATGAATACGAACCCGAGTAACTGAGTGGTCCTTGTCGAATCCACGGCACCATGTTAGGTCAATGCATGAGCGGTTGCTCTTTCTGAGCGTATCGGGTTTACATTGCTCGCCGCCATCAAATTGTCTTAAGAAGGCGAAATTCACTCGCTTTCTGCCAAAATCAGTCATACGTTTGTATGTTTGTGCCCCAGCAAATCAAACAACGGTAGCACCATGTTAAGCCAAAATGTTTAGGGTGGATGTTTCTATCATGACAGCCTGTATGCCGGATCAGCAGGCGGTGTACAGGAGCAGTGCGCGCACCCAAGGGATGATGTCGCGAGGCAGCTACTAATTACGCAAACCCATTGCTTACGCAAATTACGCAAATTACGCAAAGTATACGCAAATACTGCAGATGATGTTTCACAACCGAGGTTTGAATTTTTGGGGTTACTTAGTCGACTAGTTTCATTTGCATATTTGCATTTCCCAGATATATATATTTTTTGTTCGATGTGAAAGGAATTTAAATATCCGCAACTTTTTTTATTTCCATGAGTAAATAAAAAAAAGCAATAACTAACTGGTGTTCTGGTGTTCTGCCTGACCAAAGGTCTGTGTTCTAGATTGGGTGGTTCATGTGTGGAATTGCCTTCCGGAGACGATTCAATTGCACTCTTCCCTACCCGGCTCCAAGCAGCGCGAGGAAATGCACCACCATCACATGGCCACAATCTTTATTCCCCACATTAACCTTTCTTAAACGATTTATCTTATTGGCAAATTACTGTTGCCTCCCCTCCTCTCTCTCCCTTTTTGTTGTTAAATCATTCCCGTACTCCCACATTTTTGCCTTTGCACCATTTGTCAAATCGCTTCTCCAAGAATCCTGATTTTGCATACACCATAATGCCATGTGGACGACTCTGGCCGGTCAAGTAGGTACCTTACCATGTTGTGTTCACCAGGAACTCTTCCTGCACTAAACACTCACAAATGGCGCATCATTCATCGGTAGGTTCACCTTACTTATGCGACATCTACAACTGATCCAGTCGATAAGGTAAGGCTGTACAATAGTCGCTCCTGTGCACACGTGCATATAAATAAATCTGGTCGTTGGTCTTGAATTGCAAGGAAACATTTTATTCTCGAAAGGCCGTCTGTTTCATTTCAGTTACTCAACGAAGCTCATGGATTGTTGCTTTATGAGATCAAGGGTATTCCTTGACAAGAAGCATTTTCAGCTATATACATGAGGAAGTGCAATTCAAGGCACATATATATATATATATATATATATATATATATATATATATATATATATATATATATATATATATGATACAGTGCCACTATAGAAAGTCTACACCCCCTTTCAAAAATTTTCACCTTTTGTTGCCTTATAACGTGTGTACAATAGTTTGTTTAGTGTATATCGGTTGCTCTTTAGTGTATATTTTTAGTGCATTTAGTGTATATCGGCTGGAAGTAGGAAAATATTCGACTGTTTTAGAATAGGTACACCGTATCCCTGCGTGTCGTAAGAGGCGACGAAGAGGGTTGGCGTCAGGAAGGGCATCCGGCCATAAAAACATTGCCTCAAAAAGAGAACCATGACAATTACAACTAGAACGGGCACTCGGTAGAGCGCATACCTTCGCCGCAGCTACTGTTCTGTACTTGGCATGGGAGTGTAGGGAACAGAACAGTGAACAGTTTGGTGCTGATTTCATGCAAATCGGATAAGAATTGACCGAGTTATGACAAAAAACGCACATTTTGCAAGGTCGTGACCCCCCTGACCTTTGACCCCCAACCGCTAACAAGGGTAATGTCTTCGTAAAAATACGATTTTGACCTTTTCGTGACCTTGACCTTGACCTTTGACCCGATTGCTCCCAAAATCTAATCAAATGTGTCCCGTATAATAACCAATCATCCCACCAAATTTCATGCAATTCGGTTGAATACTTTTTGAGTTATGCGAATAACATACACACACACACACACACAGACATACAAATAAATACACAGCGATCAAAACATAACCTTCCGCTTTTGCGAAGGTAACTACATATGGGCAGGGTACAGCCCGAAGTGGAGATCGGTTTCTGAGGTTTGGGAAATGGAATGTAGGGACAATGACAGGGAGATCAGAAGAAGTGGTGGAAGTATTGATCAGAAGAAGAGTGGACATATGTTGTGTGCAAGAGACGAGATAGAAGGGAAGTGGTGTGAGCATGGTGAAGGGTAGGCAGGGACAGAAATACAACTTTGTGTGGCAAGGGTGCCCGGAGGGCGTGATGGTGTTGGTGTCCTGTTTTCTGAGGAGTTTGTAGACAGTGTGGTGAGTGTGACGAGAGTGAGTGATAGGTTGATGATGGTGAAAATGATGATTGGAAAGCTCTTGGTGAACGTCATCTCGGGATATGCTCCGCAGGTTGGTCGGAGCGATGACGAGAAGGACAAGTTCTGGTGTGCGATAGAGAAGCTGATGGAAAACGTGAAAGATGAGGAAGTTGTTGTGGAAGGAGGAGACCGAAATGGACACGTGGGAAGGAGTATGGATGGTTTTGAGGGACTTCATGGGGGTTATGGATATGGTGTGAGAAATGGAGAAGGTGAAAGGATTTTGGAGTTTGCTGATGGAGCTGATTTGTTGATTTGTAATACTCAGTTCCAGAAAGAGGATAATAAGCTTGTTACATACACGTCAGGTGGGTCGACGACAACCGTTGACTACCTGATGGTGCGTAGGCGAGATAGGGGGCACCTCCGGGACACAAAGGTGATCCCGGGGGAGGAGGCTGTTTCACAGCACCACTTGGTTGTCTGCGACATAAAGGTGAAAGGTGCGAGGAGAGCTCGGCGGGTGAAGTACCAACTGAGAATGAAGGTGTGGAGGTTGAATGAGGTGACAGTAAGGGAGGCATTAAAAGAGAGGCTGAGTAGGGTAGAGGATGATGTGGTTGAGCTTGAACGTGGTTGGATGTCAATGAAAGCTAGTCTGTTGGGAGCCGTTGGTGAGGTATGTGGATGGACAAAAGGACCACCGAGGCACTCGGAAACATGGTGGTGGGATGATGAAGTTGGAAAGAGGATTGACGAGAAGAGGAAGAAGTTCAAGGAGTGGCAGAAGGCGAAGGGTACGGGAGCAGAAAAAGCAGAGCATGAAAGTTATAAGGCAGCCAAGAAGGCTGCAAAGAAAGAGGTAGCAAAGTTGCAGGAGGCATGTAGGAAAATGTTCGGACAACGCTTGGATTCAGAAGAGGGTCAGAGAGCGGTATTCAGGATTGCAAAGCAGATAGCGAAAGAGAGGTGTGATGTGATGGGGGTGAGTTGCTTGAAGGATGAAGTGGGACAAATCGTTGTGGACCCAGATGGAATTAAAGGAAGATGGAAAAGATATATGGAAATGCTGTTGAATACAGAGAATGAATGGGATGGCAACATAGAGAGCAACCCCTAAGTCCACTTACAACCATGTTGTGGTTGTGTGCTTCCCCTTCTCTCCCCATCTTGTCTTCCGCTCCCTCTTTTTGTATATTTGTTTGTCTGTTTGTCTGGTTGATTTGTTTGTGAAATAAATGTTAGCTCTTTCACGAGCCTCGATTCAGTATACAAAAAACAAAAAACAAAAAAAAACCCAGTTTTAGGACCGGCAGAGAAGATAACTGAGACGGAAGTTGAGGAAGCGATAAAAGCAATGAAAAGTAGAAAAGCGGGAGGGTCGACGGGAGTTGTGGGAGATATGTTGATGGCAGCGGGAAATTGGGGTGTGAAGAGAATGACAGAAATCTGCAATCTGGTGGTGAAAGAAGGCCGCATTCCAGTGGATTGGGAACTGAGTACCCTCGTCCCTGTATACAAGGGGAAAGGTGGCCCTCTGGAGTGTGGCTCATACCGAGCGATAAAGTTATTGGAGCATGGAATGAAGGTATTGGAAAGGGTGTTGGAGAGGAGGATAAGGAAGAAGGTGAAGATCGACGAAATGCAGTTTGGATTTATGCCAGGAAGAGGAACGACAGACGCGCTCTCTATCGTGAGGCAGTTGCAGGAGAAGTACATGGAGAAGAGGAAGAAGTTGTTTCTTGGGTTTGTTGATCTGGAGAAAGCATTCGATAGGGTTCCACGCAAAGTATTGACATGGGCATTGAGGAAGTTAGGAGTGGAGGAATGGTTGATCAGAGTAGTGATGGCAATGTACAAAAGAGCGCGCACAGCTGTAAGGACGAAGGATGGGAACAGTGGTGAGTTTGAGGTGAAGGTGGGAGTGCATCAGGGGTCGGTACTAAGTCCACTACTATTTGTAGCTGTGATGGAGGTGCTGGCTCAGAACGTAAAGGAGGGTTTACCGTGGGAGTTGTTGTATGCAGATGATCTGGTGTTGATTGTGGAAAGTATGGATGGACTGAAGGAAAAGATGAACAAGTGGAAGGAATGTATGGAGACAAAAGATCTGAAGGTGAATATCGGAAAGACGAAGGTGATGGCAAGTGGTAAAGCATGTGGTGAGGTGGAAAGAACTGGGAAGTGGCCATGTGCTGCATGCAGGAGGGTGTTGGAGTGAACTCCATTCAATGTAGAATGTGCGCTGAGTGGGTTCATCAAAAATGTAGTGGTCTGAGAGGGTCATTAACCAGTGTGGCAGCTACATTCAAATGTAAGGTGTGCACAGAGGGAGCTGCAGATGGAGGAAATGTTGAGTTGGATCTTGGAGACGGCATGAAGCTGGAAGGTGTGAAAACATTTTGCTACCTCGGAGACATGCTGAATGGAGAAGGTGGATCAGACTCGGCAACGGTTGCTAAAGTGAGATGTGCATGGAAGAAGTTTCGGGAACTGAGTGGCGTGCTGATGAGGGGGGAGTGTCGTTGAAGCTGAAGGGAAAGGTGTATGCTGCATGTGTGAGAAGTGTTATGATTTATGTGAGCGAGACATGGGTAATGAACGTAGAGCAGCAACGAAGGCTGGAAAGGGTGGAAATGCCAATGGTTCGGCGGATGTGCGGAGTATCGTTGAGAGAGAGAGAGGAAGACAAATGATGAATTGTGAAAGTTGATTGGAATAGAGCCTGTGATTGATGCTGTGATGGTTGAGATGGAACAGGTTGAGATGGTTTGGTCATGTGTTGAGGAAGGATGAAAGTGACTGGTTGAGAAGAGTGATGGAAATGAATGTAGAAGGAAGTAGAGGACGGGGAAGACCGAGAAAGACTTGGCTAAAGATGGTCGAAGAAGAAATGCGGGCAAGGGGGTTAACAAGGAGAGATGCAGAAAATAGGGCAAAATGGAGAAGATTGTCATGGGGACCGCAAGACGAACCCCCGCTCTAGCAGGGAAATGGCCTTAAAATGCATGTTGTGTGTTGTTGTTGTTGCCTTATATCCTGGAATTAAAATGCATTAAATCAGAATTTTTCCACCTTTATTTTCACATCGTAACCCAGAACTTCCAAGTGATAAAAACACATTCCACAAATTTCAGAAAATTCAGTAAAAATACAAAACTAGAATTTCTTGGTTGGATATGTGTCAACCATAGGAATTGTAAATGATCCCAGGTGTAACCAATCACCTTAAAAATCACACACCAAGTTAATTGGCATCCACCTGTGTTAAATTGTAGTGATTCTTATTATTTCAGAATAAAATCAGCTGTTCCTTTAGATTTCCGATGCTGGGTAGTGCATTTCACAACAAAGACTTAACCATGAGCACCAAGGAGCTTTCAAAAGATCTCCGGAATAAAGTTGTTTAAAGGCACAGATTAGGGGATGGGTATACAATATTTCAATGACCTTGAATATCCCTTGGAGCACAGTCAAGACAATCATTAAGAAGTGGAAGGCGTATGATACCACCAAGACCCTGCCTAGATCAGGATGTCCCTCCAAACTGGATGACCAAGCAAGGAGGAGACTGATCAGAGAGGTCACCAAGAGGCCAATGGCAAGTTTGAAAGAGCCACAGGCCTTTATGGCAAAGACTGGTCACTGTGTGCATGTGACAGCAATATCCCAAGCACTCGACAAGTATGGCCTGTGTGGTCGGGTGGCAAGAAGGAGGCCATTACTCAAAAAAGGCCAAAGCCCACATTGAGTCCAAAAAACGACTCCAGAGATTCTGAAGCCATGTGGCAAGAAGTATTTGTGGTCTGACGAAACAGAGATGGAACTCTTTGGCCAAAATGCAAAATGTTATGTTTGGAGTATACCAAACACAGAACATCACCCAAAGAACACCATCCCTCAGGTGAAGCATGGTGGTGGCAGCATCATGTTATGGGGATGTTTCTCATCAACAGGGACTGGGGCACTTGTCAGGATAGAAAGCAAAATGGATGGATCAAAACACAAAAAAATCTTGGAGGAAAGCCTGCTGCCCTCTGGAAGAAAGCTGATATTGGGACAGAAGTTCACCTATCAGCATGACAACATCCCAAAGCACACAGCCAAGCTACACTGGAGTGGCTAAGGAATAAAAAGATAAATGTCCTTGAGTGGCCGAGTCAGAGCCTCAACCTAAATCCAATTGAAAATCTGTTCCAATGGAAACATCAATGCTCCCCACGCAACTTGACTGAGCTAGAACAATTTTGTACAGAGGAATGGGAAAATATTGCCCAATCAAGGTGTGCACAGTTGGTAGAGACCTATCCTAATAGACTCACAGCTATAATTGCTGTCAAAGGTGCTTCCATCAAGCATTAACTCAGGGGGATGGTTCCGTGTATGGCCGAGTGAGGCTGTAGTGGGTGGGGCCAAGTGAGGCCACTGTGGGTGGGGATGAGGGAGGCCTGTGTTGCCGTTGCCTGGAATAAAGATGGTGCTTGATCCTATCTGCATCTTTATAACAAAGCCATTACAATTGGTGACGAGGATTTTTCGGACCATGGCTACGTCATATGGAAAGGTCCCGCAGTATGCTGGTGACAACTTTGAACTTTTTGCACAGAAGCTGAGCTTTTATTTCATCGCTAACGACATCGTCCAGGCGGGGAAGCAGAAAGAGATTCTTCTATCGTCCCTCTCGGCGGAGGTTTTCCGTTTGCTGTGTGACTTGATTTCAACGGCGAGGACGTCGGATGATGCTGTTACCTACGAGTCCATAGTGAAGACGTTGCACGACCGTATTAATCCAGGCAAGTCACCGTAGTTATCGTGGTACGAGTTCGACAATCTGGTTCGGCTTCCCAATGAGAGGGTAGCTGATTTCATGGCCAGGATCAAGCATCTGGCGGGGGATTGTCGTTTTGGTGACGATGAACGATCACAAAGATTGAAGGATCGTTTTATCATGGAGTTGCGAGATGAGAAGATGGTCTCGTTAATTTTACGGATAACGTTTGAAGAGATTACATTTGCTGAAGCATTTGAAACTGCGGCTGTTGTGCAACAAGTTAGAAAGGATGTTCGCGGCGTTACTGGGGAGGACGTGGCTGTTAATGCCGTAGCTGCGGGAGGGTCACGTGCTCGCAATTGTCCAACTGGGTCGGGGATCAGGGTTCTTCTTCTTCTTGTTTCACCCCTGGTGCATGCAAGCAGTGCGTCACAGGGACAGCTACCACAGCAGTCTTGTCAGGGTTGTGGTGTTTCATATTCTCGTGGGAGCTGTCCATTTCGGAATGCAGTGTGTTACCGGTGTGGTGAGACAGGCCATGTGCGGAGGGTCTGTCGGGGCCGGGCACCATCATCGGTTGATGTGGTTGGGGCTGGCAGTGAGTTTGATCAACTGGGCATGTTTCCGATGACGTCAGCTGCAAATCACCCCTTTGTGGAGGCTGTCAGTGTGAATGGCAGGCCAGTCAACTTCACAGTGGATACCGGGGCATCAGTCAGTCTCGTGAGTAAACGGATCTGGGGTCAGTTGGGTTGTCTGGTGTTAGCCTCCATACACACTACCCTTTGTACTTACACAGGGGAGATAATAAACTTTGTCGGCTTAATGGACGTATTGGTTTGTTATCGGGACCAGCAGCAATGTGTTGCCCCTGCATGTGGTTGATGGTTCTGGACCATCCCTACTTGGTTCTGATTGGTTGCACACCACTCGTCTGGATTGGGCAAACATTTACATTGTGCATACGTCAATTCCGTCTCCTTCCCAGTTGAAGGGGATCATGGAAAAACACCAAGTTGTATTCGGGCCCGAATTTGGGAAACTCAAAGGTGCTCAAGGTCACCTGCACCGGAAGGAGGGCATCAGTCCGCGATTCTGTAGGCTAAGCCTCGACCGGTGTTGTATGCCCTTCGCGATCGGGTCAAAGTGGAGCTCGATCGATTGAAAAAGATTGGGGTCATTGAACTGGTGGAACACTCTGAGTGGGCGACGCCCGTGGTCACAGTGCTTAAGCGGATTTGGAGGTATTCGCCTATGTGGTGATTTTAAAGTGACAGTTAACCCCAAGTTCTGTGTGGAGCAGTATCCACTGCCATCCATTGACAAGATATATTCAAAGTTGGCGGGGAGTCGGTACTTCACGAAGTTGGACTTGCGCGATGCGTACTTTCATCTTGAGATCGCGCCGGAGGATCGTCACCTCCTTACCGTCAATACGTGTTAGGGTATGTACCAGTATACCTGTCTTTGTTTCGGGATCGCTTCAGCTCCAGCAATGTGGCAGAAGGCGATGGGTCGTCATTGTACCGACTTACCTGCACGACGCTACTTTGATGACATCCTCATTGTGGGCGCCACGGCCGAACAACATCTTGAGAACATTGACATGGTGATGTCTAAGTTATCTGCTCATGGCCTTCGCTTGAACAAGGACAAATGCTTAGTCTTTCAGAAGTGAGTGGAGTACCTGGGGAATGTCATCACCCCAGAAGAACTGTCGAAAGACCCTCAGAAGGTCGACGCTATACCCGACATGCCCAGCCCAAGGGACAAAGTTCAGCTTCGTTCCTTCATTGGGCTTGCTCAGTATTACCAGAGGTATGTCAGCAACCTGAGCACTGAGCTTGCTCCGCTGACTCGCATGCTGCGTCAAGATGTTCATTGGAAGTGGAGTTCGACGGAACAAGCAGCATTCGAATGAGTCAAAGCTCACCTTACTGCAGACACGGTACTCACACATTACGAACCTTCACGTCCTCTCATTCTGGTGTGTGACAGCTCGTCGTACAGCATCGGTGCTCAGGTAATGAGTGACGCTGCTGACCGTCCGGTGTGCTTTGCGTCACGTGCTCTGACAGCCGCAGAGCAGAACTTTGCTCAGATTGAGCGTGAAGCGCTGAGTTTGGTATGGGACATGTTGAAATTTCGCCAGTACTTGATAGGTCGGCATTTTCTACTACAAACTGATCATCAGCTGCTTCAGTTCTTGAAAGAAAGTCACTACTGATGCTCGATTACAGAGATGGTGTCTTGTCCTCAGTGCGAACGACTATGAAATCAAATTTTGTGCTTCCGAACGGCACGGTAACTGTGATGGCCTGTCTCGATTGCCGTCTACAAAGGCCGGTGCGGAACCTGCGGATGAGGTCGAGGTGTTCCTGTTGGAGCAGATTGAATCTGGTCCGGTAATCGCTGCAGAAGTGGCCGCTGCCATTCGTCGTGTCACGTGTTGTGCACGTTGTTTTGTCAGATTCTTGGGGCGAGTTGCCCTCGACGTCAGAATATGCTCCATATGTATCACGGGTGTCCGAGCTGTCTTTAGGTCAAGGTTGTGTAATGTGGGGCATGAGGATGGTCATTCCTGCTGCTTTACGTCAGCGCTGTCTCAATAAGTTGCATGAGGGTCATTTGGATTTGGTCAAAACAAAGAGTTTAGCCTCGAGTTTGTTGTGGTGGCTTGGACTTGATGCGGACATCGAGCCGACGGTAAAAGCATGTGATACGTGTCAAACTGATGCTGATAATCCCTCACGTGTATCATTGTTATGTTCGTCTGCTGATAGAACGTGGCAGCACGTTCATGTAGATTTTGCAGGGCCAGTCATGGGCCGCATGTTTCTGGTGGTGATCGACGCTTACTCAAAGTGGCCAGGAGTATCTATAATGGAGTCCACCTCGGCAGAGAACACGGTGGAGCATCTGCGGAGTATTTTTGCTAACAAGGGGGTTCCGGAGATTTTAGTTTCGGATAATGGTTCGCAGTTTGTATCTGAGGTGTTTGCTGTGTTCATGCGTGCTAATGGTATCAAACACCTGAGGTCGACACCTTACCACCCAGCTACAAATGGCCAGGCTGAGTCATTTGTCAAAGCGTTGAAACATGCCTTGCGTGGAGGCCAAGCGGTTCGATCTGTGCAGAGTAGGGTTGATGTGTTTTTCATGTTTATCGTAATTCAGTGCATTCTACTACACAGGAAACGCCGGCATTCCGCATGTATGGCCGACAGTTGCGGTCGCGCCTGGATTTGCTTCGACCTGGTGCACCTGAAGGTGTTACGGCGACCAATGTTCGTTCATTCACGGTGGACCAGCCGGTTTTGGCACGGGACTATGTACATGTACATGTGTCAAAATGTACAAAATGTATATGTCAAAATGTACAAAAACAGAAATGCGTCTGTGTCATTGTGGTTGTCACTTCGGCGAGGGGAAGACCCTGAAGACCCAGCGAGAGAAAGGGGGGGAGGAGTGCATTGCCATGTTCGGCCGAGTGAATCCGCTGTGAGCGGGACCGAGGGAGGCCTGTGTTGCCGTTGCCTAGAATAAAGATGGTGCTTGATCCCATCTGCGTGTCTGCATTCTATTATAATAAAGCCAACGTATGTGGCTATGTTTGTTTGTTTGTTTGTTTGTTTGTTTATATGCGACAAAAACGTCTTCTTCTTCTTAAAATAAATTAACACCCAAAACAAAGTCCGTGACCTCTTAATTACGTTTAGACTGCTGAGACCCCTCAGACCTTTGACGAGGCTTTAAATCCCCCAAGACCCTTAAGACCACCAAAACCCCTGAAGACCCAAAACATCCAAAACACCCAAAAGACCCCGAAGACCCCAAAAAACTCTGAAGACCCAAAATACCCGGAAGATCCAAAAGACACAAAAGACCCCGAAAACCCAAAACACCCTGCAGACCCAAACCCTGCAAACCCAAAAGACCCTTTAGACCCAAAAGACCCTTAAATACCCAGAAGAACGAAAATACCACAAAGACCCTTAAAGACCCAGAGGAAATAAAAGACCCTTAAGACCCCAAAGCCCCTGAAGACACCGAAAACCCAAAAGACCCTGAAGACCCAAAACACCTCAAAGACCCAAAATACCCTTAAAGGCCCAGAGTATCCAAAAGACGCTGAAGACCCAAAAGACACGAAAATGGTCAAAGATGCGCGAGTATCCCTCTGAAACGACGTGTGGTGAGGCGCGAGAAGCGCGCCGAGTCACGGTAGTCTTTATAACAAAGCCATTACGGGTGGTCACTTATCCAACCAAGATATTCTAGGTTTATATTTTTAATTAATCTTCTGAAATTTGTAGAATGTGTTTTTCACTTGGAAGTTGTGGGTTACGATGTGTAAATAAAGGTTGAAAAGTCTGAGTTAATGCAATTTAATTCCAGGCTAGAAGGTAACAAAAGGTGTAAATTTTGAGAGGGGGTGTCGACATTCTGTCGGCACTGTATATGTACGAGTATGTATATATATATATATATATATATATATATGTATCATATGTCTTTGAAGACCTTTCCACACGATTAATATAATAAAGCAAAACATATATGATGGAGTCTGAATCCGGCACATGTTTCATCTCATCTCTTTGGCTTTTGAGAGTTAAGCGAGGGGAAAACGAATAAAAGAGGGTTGGGGTTAGGAGGAGGTGGGGTGGCTTCTCTCTGATTAAAAATGCACAGCTCAAACGCCCTGTCCGTGCATGCAGCAAGCGACTTCACGAGGATTTCGAGGTTAAGAGAATCTTAAAAAAAAAAAAAAAAAAAACCTTTTCCCCCCTTCTACTTTGAGCATTCCATAGCGTTTACTAACCTCGCGGTTAGCCTGGCATTTCCATTAGGATCAGCTTGGCAATATGCGCTGTCAGCTTCAAGTTCATTTTCTCCAAAGTGCAGGTTTTCAGTACAAAGGCAACCCTGCCGGCCGTGCACCAAATGAGCCGTGTAACTGCCAGCCAAGTGCAAACCTCGCCGCCGAGAGCGTTCCAAATGTCGAAAACAGAACACATGGAAAGTAAAGATAATGGTAAAAAAAACAAAAAATTCCATTGGGTTCTCGTTTATACGGGGTCCCACCAGCTGCCATTCTGACATCCATGGGCCGTCCGCAAGAGATGATTGGGAAAATTCTCTTGGCAAGCACCGAGCGGGCATATGAGAGGTTTCGCATGCAGTACAAACGGGAAGGAGCGCATTTCATACACAAATCAGTACGGCACTGCTCTGAGCACCTTGCATCCTTGCAAGGAAACCCCTCTAAACTCGGTTTCTCGACGATTTGTTATCAGTTCTCACATTTTACCAAGTGTGCAACATATTGGTGGTTATGGGGAGCAAATCAAGATATGTCAATGTTGGTCCACATTCTCCCTGGTCTAAAGGATGTCCACAATATATATACCACCAACTACGCAATCCACACGCCATCATGGCCAAACCGGACCGACATGAACCCAGCCATGTTCATGCCGCGGAAACACAAAAAACAGCAAGAAAGAGCAATCAGAGATTGCAAACCCTCGCCAGGATGTGTTTTCAGTGGGTTTTAAGGCTTTTTGGTTAAAACAAATATGGCGGCCGAACCACGTGACCGATGACGTCATCATTATTATTTTTTCTCCACCAATTTATTCCCAGATTATACTCAAGAAATTTCATCTTGATCGGGTGAAGTTTTGTACTTGTCAAATTATGACGTCATAATGGAGACACCTATGACATCAACAACAAATGTTATTCCACATGGAGAGTTCTTTACAATGAGCCATGTCTCAATTTTTTCTATTCAGCGCTTTCGGAGATATATAGGTGCAAATGTTTTCGGTTTTTCCAAGATGATGGCCGAACCACGTGATCGATGACGTCATATTTTTTTCCCCTCCACCAGCTTATGCCTACACGACGCTCAATAAATTTCATCTTGATCGGATGAAGTTTTGTACTTGTCGAGTTATGACATCATAATGGAGGCACCTATGAAATCATCATTAACATGTTATTCCACATGGAGAGCTCTTTACAATGAGCCATGTCTCAATATTTTCTGTGCAGTGCTTTCAGAGATATAGAGGTGCAAGGCTTTTCGGTTTTTCCAAGATGGCGGCCGAAATACATGACCTATGACGTCGCAATTATCATTACAATTTTTTACAGGTGGAGTTGCACCTATGGTGAATTTTTATTGTCAATCGGACCAACGGTCTGCTGCTCTGCTCCTCGTATGCTATGTGTGTGTGTGTGTGTGTGTGTGTGTGTGTGTGTGTGTGCTTGTGTGTGTGTGTGTCTGTGTGTGTTTGTGTGTGTGTGTGTGTGTGTGTGTGTGTGTGTGCTTGTGTGTGTGTATGTGTTAGTGTGTGTGTGTGTGTGTGTGTGTGTGTGTGTGTGTGTGTGTGTGTGTGTGTATGTAAATGTGAATGTATTTATAGCCCATATATATAGCTCTGTGGGCTGACACCGTGTAAGTGATAAAGGCCTTGGGTTCGTAGTTCCAGGTTGGGTCAGCATTTTTTTCACACTAGCCCATGCAGGAATTTATTCCTGTTTGTTAAAATATGTGTGTGTGTGTGTGTGTGTGTGTGTGTATGTGTGTGTGTGTGTGTGTGTGTGTGTGTGTGTGTGTGTGTGTGTGTGTGTGTGTGTGTGTGTGTGTGTGTGTATGTTTCACCATGTGTATGTAAATGCACATATGTGGGTATGTATGTATCTATATATATTGTTGTGGATATGAGAATGGTTTTTTTTTTTTGTTGTTGTTGTGTAAATTGTTGTAAAATATCGCCCTCCTTACTCCAGTGTTGTATAAAGGTCAAAGGGCGTTCCCGTAGTTAATTCCATAAAGCATACACGAAGGACACCATATATCCCTGTTCAATAGTTATATCCTTATTATGTGTATTAGTGTAAGGCTGTGTCTTCCATTAATTGAAATACTCCATTGCACCAAGTGAAATAAGGTAGATTCCCTTCAAACCCCCTTTTCGTCAATTGCCAACTGCATTTGGCTGTTGTCTGCAATTGCCGCCATTAAGCATGTGCTCTGTTCGGGGAAGAAAGGCGTGGCACCTCATCGTCATCAAAAGTTGGAGTCAGAGAGCCCTTAACCACCAATCAGCACCGCGGTGAGCGAACCGGTAGGCATGCCCTCCTAGCCGGCGGCTTCAATTCCGGGGAGGGCAAAAAAAAGAAGGAGTGAGGGACTGCTTACGGAGTTGAGTAAGGGATCCCCACGAGCAGATGCATCAGGGAGAGAACCCGTCACGCAACGCCCCCCACGAGATACGAGAGAGAAGGCAGATGAACCGGTGGAGAGCACGTGGCGCATGAGGCGGAGGAATCCCTGAAAGAGCAGCGGCATGCAGCAGCTTCAGCCACAGCAGCTTCAGCCACAGCAGCTTCGGGGCTTTGACGGCAGTTTCGAGCGGGGCCGCGAAGGAACGGCGGCTGCTAAATGCGCCGATCGAGAAAGGGCGGCGGCTGCTCATCCCCGACCCGACCGTGCTGCGGTTCCAGCTGAACCTTCCGCTCCCTCCAGCCATCCACCTCCTGCCATTCCTGTCATCATCCTCCGTGTAAGTGTGCTTGTAGTCTGTCTTTTGTCTTGTCCCTGGGTATAAGTAAGCTTGTATAAGTTAATATTTGCACTGTGTCTCCTTGATTCCTTCTGTCTTTATTTTATTATCCTTCCTTCTCCTTGGTTTCTTTTGGATGTAAATAGTAAATAAATTATATTTGTATTCCTTACCCTTTGTCTTTCTTCTTCTTCACATCCTTCGCTTTAGTCTTTTCCCCATTGAATATCTGTGGCGCGATTTTGGCCAACGTTCAGGAATCAGGTTAGTCGGGGTAACTGTTAGGGCCGCGGCGCCATCCGCTCGGCAAATCAACATCTTATCCGCGGTCCGTAACAATTGGTGTCGGGAGCGAGATTGGACCCGAAGCACGCTTAACGCGCTCAAAATTACGAGCGGCCGAAATTTGTTTTGTTTTCGAAAAAAAAAAACGAACTTTGAAATCGCGCCATGGCTAGTCAAGGCGATCGGATGCCGGTGGGGGAACTAGAAGAGGGGTTAGGGGTAACCCAGGATCAGAGGGAAGAAATGGAGGAGAGCAATGAGGAGGTGGTTGAGGAGGTGTCAGGTGCACAAAATGGCGCGCTCGCGCACGTGGTATCAGATGCACAAAGTGGCAGCTCGCACGAGCGCGGGGTAGCCGCGCCCGCTGCGCAAATAGGGGGAATTGATGTGCAGGACCTCATGGCGCAGATTAATGCAGCCATACTAATGGCGAATACGGGGCTAGAAGCCAAAATGGGAGAAATGGGGAGCCAAATGGGAGCAATGAGGGACGAAGCAAGGGGTACCAGTGAACGTTTAGACAATAAATTTGAGGGGTTAGACAATGGGATAAAAGAGGTGAAAAATGGGTTAACGGGGGTGGAAAATAGAATGGCTGCCCAGGAGAATCAGATAGAGGGGGTGAAAAATGGGTTAGAGGGGTTATAAAACAAGATGGAAAACAAATTGCGGGAAATAGGGGAGCAATTGGCCCGGGAAATTAAACAAATGGGAGAGCAGATAGAGGAGGTGAAAATCGGGGTAGAAGGTAAATTGGATGCTGAGAGGGATGAATTGGGACAGATGAGGGTGGCATCTACAAAAGAGATGGAAGAGATGAAGGAGGAAATACGACGAGGTGTAAGCGAGGAGGTCTCGGGGGTACGCGAGGGGGTAAAGCGAGGTGAGAAGCGTATGGAGAAAGAGGTGAGGAATAATACGGCTAGGTTACAGGGGGGAATAGAGGGTCTGATGAGGGGAGTAGAACAGCTGACAGTGGGACAAAAGGAACTCGTGGACCAAGTGGAAAAGAACACTGCAATAATCGGGGGGTTAAAAGCGACACAAAAAGACATCAAGAACGAATTAATAGCGACACAGAGGAAATGTCAGATGGTACGTGAGGGACTGACAACGAGGCTGGACGAGGTGACAGAAGTAATGGAGACAAAGGACCGGGAGGTGAGGACGCACATAGAAACAGTCAAGGTAGCCTTAGAGGACGAAATTGAGGAGACGCACCGGGAAATAAAAGAGGTGAAGCAAAAGTTAGAGGAAGTGGAAGAGGGGGTGAGTGAAATTAAGAAGAGACGGAGGGAAACTAAGAGGGAGATAAAGGAGGAGGTGATGGAATATGTACAAGGTCGGTGCTCAAATCGTGATTGTGTGCTCGCTAACCAAATAAAGAGTTTGCAGGTGGCGAAGGAGGTGCGGAGACGAGGTGCCGAGGTGAGTGGCGATATACGTGGAAATGTATATGATGTGAGGGGAGCTTCAGTCGGCTTGGGGATTGATTTGGATCCGGGTGTTCGTGAGAGGCCATTGGTGAAGTGTGCGACAGGTACGGAGTACGATAGAGGAGGTGTGCGAGAATGTCCGACTCTGGGGTGTGTGAGGAAAAAGTGCGCGCCGAGGAGTGAGTGTGCTGTCGAGAGTGAGTTGGTCGTAGCGCGTGTGCGAGGGGGCACATGGAAGTGCGGGATGGGGAGTGTTACAGGGGATGTAACGGAAGCCTGCACACCTGTGGTGAGTGTTACGGAGAGTGTAACGGGAGAGTGTGCGCAAGAGGATGCGCGAGAAAGGTGTGTAACAGAGGAGTGTATGGGTACAGAGTGCGCTGTCAAGAGTAAGGGTGAATGCGCGACCGAGTGTGGTGGTGAAAGTAGTAAGCGTGACACGGAGCATGAGTTGGTTGTGGCAGGTGAGAGAGGATGTACACCTGGAATGGAAGGATGCACACCTGGAATGGTAGAGCGCGTATGGGAATGCACACTGGAATTGGTAGTGAGGCACGTGATTGGGTGTGCAAGTGAGAGCACACCTGTGGTTGTCACAGAAGAGGTGACCGAGGAGGGGGCGCGAAGAGGTGTGTTGGTGAGGTGTGTGAATGACGAGTGTGTGCAAAGGTGGGCGGTGGTCAGGTGTGTGACAAAGTCGGTAAGCGGATGAGTGTACCTGGGTGTGCCAGGGGAGGTGCAATGACAAAGAGCATGGAGACGGCTGGATGTATGAGCAAGGAACGGGCTGCGAGGTGTAAGCATGCGAATGGAGCATCGACGCTAACCGGGTTAGCGGTTAGAGCGACGTATAGCCGAATCGGGCCTTCGGTGCGAACCGGGCAGCTTTGCGTGCCGCGGGGATCCACGGCGGTTTCGAAAGAACCGCCGTGCGAGATCCACGCCGGGCCACGCTTTGAACGGCCGCGTCCGTGCTCCACTAAGCGGAGTGGGCGGCCCTGTAGGAAGGGTCGTCACGACAACCCTTTGTGGTTGAGGCGTTCCGGCAGGTCGAGATCGGGCCATTGGACGGCTCTGTGCCGAGATGGTGCGTGGGATCTCGGCCCGGGTAAGCGTCCTTCCCTGCACCGAATGCCGGACGCATCCAGCCGCCAGCACCAAACAACCCGCATTCATTGCTCGGCTTTACGAAGCCGAGCTTTGGAAATGAATTGGTGCACCGAGAGGCTCTAGTGAGTAGACTGTCATGATGAGGATAGTGTTTTGGCCCCGAAATTAGAAAAACAAAATTTGAGGATTGGCAAAGGATTGGCAGAGTGATGATTGGCAGATGATTGGCAAATTTTTAATTGGTTGAAATTTGGTGTGCAAAATTGGTAGTGAGAGATACCCGATGTGGTGGGATGGCAACTTTGCCATCTCTCACACGGGGGAAAAGGAGCACTAGTTATGGGGTTGGCAGTGAAAACTAGCCGGGAGGGTTACGATATAGTGTGTAGGGACCTAGAAGATGACAATAGGTAACGTTAAGATTAGGTAGTGACAATGATACCTGTAGTGGGGACGCAGGTAGATTAGTGTGGATGATAATGATGTGGTATGTGCTTAGTTTAAAGGGAAGACGGGGAGCACTAAGTTAGCAGGGGAGTAGTTAGATGAGATGATGCCGTGTGTGTGAGGATCGAAAGTGTATTGAGCAGGGTATGAGTAAATGATTGTGATTGTGAGTTGTATTGTGATTGCACAGGTGTGCAACTGAGCAGGTGTATGGAGCAGTGTTTGAGTGAGTGATGGTGATGTGTATTGTGCTGACCAAATGGTCCAGGAAGGAAGGAGGGTGCAGGTGGCACCAGGTGTGATTGCACAGGTGTGCAACAACAGGTGTATGAAAAAACAGGTTGTATGGAATAAATAGTATGGAGTATTGGAATGGATGGTCGTGGAGTGAGTATGGTGGAAACTGTGGAGTGGAGTGGATGGTGCGAAGTTGTGGATGGGGGAAAGGAGGATGAACCCCATCACGAATACCCAGGGAGGGTAGTGTAAGTGTTAGGTAGAGGGTACAGGTAAATTGTGGTTGGATATTGGCATCTGTGGTGCGTGGTGGAAGAATGGTATTTGGATGGGTGCATTAGTGATGTGGAAATGGCTGGGCGTGTAGCCTGTTAGTGTGTGTGTAGTTGGTTGGGCACTCCACCACTGTGAGGATGTCGGCCAGGTGAGGCCGCAGGTGG
This sequence comes from Myxine glutinosa, assembly GCF_964187855.1. NCBI lineage: Eukaryota > Metazoa > Chordata > Myxini > Myxiniformes > Myxinidae > Myxine > Myxine glutinosa. Next base: position 3,744,134 of record NC_136270.1, read on the forward strand.
GCTCTGGGAGCCGGTAGAGTTGTTGTGGATGGGGCCCGAGGATCCGGAGGACGGACCCGGGTAGCCCAGTGCCAGAGGGCACCAAGGGGTGACAGAGCCAGGAGGGGCCTTCCCCAATTAGATAGGTTAGGGTGAGGAGCTAGGTAAGCTCGGGTGGCAACTGCAGTGGTGGAGGTGTGCAGGTGGGTAGGCCTGCTGGGAGAGCTACACGCACTAGTCCTGAAATTGTGCAAGGGCACAGGGAGTTGCATCAGGGGAGTGAGACCCCAAATTAAGGAAGCACCACAGTTTGGTCAATGGGAATTGGTTTTTAGAACCCATAGTGTAAGTTGGCCAATGGATTGGCAGGGAAAGACCCCGGGTAGTGTAAAGTGTGTTAATGTCATTTAGAGGATAGTTAGGATGAAAATCTCCTTGCACCATCTACATCCACTCACCTGAGGTGACATAACTCCACACCATGCCATGTTTTATTATTTTTATGATGCAAATGTTTTGGATTGTGAGACGCATCATGACGTGGGTGTGACATTGTGCTTGATGTTCCATCTCTTCCTCCTTATGAGGATTGATGATGAATTGGGTGATGGCAAATTTTGGATAGAGGGATTGTGGAGACGAATTTGGTATAGGGGAAATATGGGGAAGACGTGACATTAGCGACGAATTTGTAATGTGTAGATTTTGTAAATATGGGGTAAGGGCAAGGGTAGAGTAGGTGACAAGGGGGGGTGACGTACGGTAGGGACGAGCTTTTCTCACTTCGCTCTCCGTACGCACTTCGCCTTGCATTGCCTTGTTTGATGTGTACCCTTGTGACCTTACCCCTCGCTCATCTGTCTTTTCCCCCCTTGTCTCCCACATGAGGACCTGTGCGCCACTGGGCACCGAGGGGAGCGTGCGTGAGTCTGCCATTGTGCACCCGAAACTCCCAGAACCAGCTGTCTGCATCGATGCACCACATTATGGACCACATGTCTGTGGCTGAGCACCACTTATGGACCCCATGGGTTGGGGCATGGCCCCTCTGCTGGAACCGGCCATGAAGGCCCGAGATCTTGCTGGCAGACCTTGGCCACAGGGCACCGATGCCCCACAGGTGAACCACACTAGTCGGCCCTGTGGGCCATAAATAAATAAAAATGGACACGTTGGGTGCATTTTATTTCCACCAATAGGCCGCCAGTAAGAAAATGAAAGAAAGACAACATCTGGAAGAACAAATAGCCAGCAGAGGGAGCCGAAGAGCAAGAGACCACCAGCAGGGTTTGTTTGGTTATTTTTATTGAGAATTGTAGTGACTGTGCACCGATTGGTGCTTGAGGGTGCTTTGGTGAGTTTTTGGGTGCTTTCATGGTGCATCGATGCAGGGCAGACTGTCTCCCCGCCCAAAAGAATGATCACAGGTCCTGGGTTGCATTTTGTAAATAAAGTAGTCATTGTAAATAATGCGCCCCCACCGTAAATGTATAGTTTGAAGACCATTCTGCAATTCGGTTAGCTGTGGGCGTGAATCTGTTAGGCAGGGTGCAATGGAGCAGCGGGACATATTTATTTATGTTTTAAAACTGTCGCACTCAGGGTCAGGTTAAATGTAGAGGGAACTACACCTACGTGCCACACTAAAAGTTAAGGTAAGAGGCCCGGGACGTGCCTAAGAGGAGGAGGGTGCAGTGTTGTGGATATGAGAATGTTTTTTTGTTGTTGTTGTTGTTGTTGTGTAAATTGTTGTAAAATATCGCCATCCTTACTCCAGTGTTGTATAAAGGTCAAAGGGCGTTCCCGTAGTTAATTCCATAAAGCATACACGAAGGACACCATATATCCCTGTTCAATAGTTATATCCTTATTATGTGTATTAGTGTAAGGCTGTGTCTTCCATTAATTGAAATACTCCATTGCACCAAGTGAAATAAGGTAGATTCCCTTCCAACCCCCCTTTCGTCAATTGCCAACTGCATTTGGCTGTTGTCTGCAATTGCCGCCATTAAGCATGTGCTCTGTTCGGGGAAGAAAGGCGTGGCACCTCATCGTCATCAAAAGTTGGAGTCAGAGAGCCCTTAACCACCAATCAGCACCGCGGTGAGCGAACCGGTAGGCGTGCCCTCGTAGCCCGCGGCTTGATTCCGGGGAGGGCAAAAAAAAGAAGGAGTGAGGGACTGCTTACGGAGTTGAGTAAGGGATCCCCACGAGCAGATGCGTCAGGGAGAGAACCCGTCACGCAACGCCCCCACGAGATACGAGAGAGAAGGCAGATGAACCGGTGGAGAGCACGCGGCGCATGAGGTGGAGGAATCCCTGAAAGAGCAGCGGCATGCAGCAGCTTCAGCCACAGCAGCTTCAGCCACAGCAGCTTCAGCCACAGCAGCTTCAGCCACAGCAGCTTCGGGGCTTTGACGGCAGTTTCGAGCGGGGCCGCGAAGGAACGGCGGCTGATAAACGCGCCGATCGAGAAAGGGCGGCGGCTGCTCATCCCCGACCCGACCGTGCTGCGGTTCCAGCTGAACCTTCTGCTCCCTCCAGCCATCCACCTCCTGCCATTCCTGTCATCATCCCCCGTGTAAGTGTGCTTGTAGTCTGTCTTTTGTCTTGTCCCTGGGTATAAGTAAGCTTGTATAAGTTAATATTTGCACTGTGTCTCCTTGATTCCTTCTGTCTTTATTTTATTATCCTTCCTTCACCTTGGTTTCTTTTGGTTGTAAATAGTAAATAAATTATATTTGTATTCCTTACCCTTTGTCTTTCTTCTTCTTCACATCCTTCGCTTTAGTCTTTTCCCCATTGAATATCTGTGGCGCGATTTTGGCCAATGTTCAGGAATCGGGTTAGTCGGGGTAACTGTTAGGGCCGCGGCGCCATCCGCTCGGCAAATCAACATCTTATCCGCGGTCCGTAACAATATATATATTGTTATGGATTTGAGAATTGTGTTTTTTTTGTGTGCTGTAAATATCACCCTCCTTCCTCCATTTGTTGTGTATAAAGGTCAAAGGTCGTGCTCGTAGTTATTCCATATTGTTACATATTTATGTGAATGTATGTGAATTACCATTCAGGTCTTTGCTTATCCATGTGTAATAGATTAAGGGTTGTTGTGGTTGGAGGGTCAGGAGCCCTTCTGAAAAAGTGTCCGGAAATGGAAGTGACCGGAAACGGAAGAGAAAAAGACACGAGGAAGAAAAGCGACGAGTATTCTTCTTCCTCGCCCCGCTCCGACAAAAGGTGGGATTGATATTGAGCCGTGTGGAAAAGCGGCGTTCCCGAGCCCGTCTGACGAGAGGAGTTACTGGGACGGATACCTGCCCGGTGGACGTCAAACTGTCGTGTGGCCGTGCACCGACCCAGCGTCTGGCACCGTTCGCGACACCGTCTAAAAAGACGCGTACGGGTCGCACGTTGGGGCCTAACACGCTTTGCAAGCGGCGTGGGGCTTTTGGCTTGCTTTCCCGTACCCGCTTCGCGTGGCCACGAGGGGCTGCAGCCGGGTGCCTGGTACGATACCTGCCCGGTGGAAACACGTCCACCCGGGGTTCGTTCAACCGCCCGAGTGCGGCGACGCCGACCATCATCTTGGTCAGGAGGGGCCCAGAGACATTGTGCGGGACCGAGACCAAAAGGGGGTCGTGAGTACCCACGGGGACACACATATAAGATGGCCATCTTAAGCATATAGGGAATTGATTGTGGATGGGGAATTGTTGATGGTTGTTTGTTGTTGATTGCTCGGGGAATATATCCGTGATTGTAGCATTGAAATTGTATGATATCCTTACCCTTGAAATATATCATTGAACATCAGTTTCTCTTGGGTGGAATTCATAGGGATTGCGTTGCGAAAGCGCATATATAATACTACTTTCTGGCGAAGTTCCTCTCACGGTCCGGGGGTCACCGAGACCAGGTAGTCACCGAGGGGACCACGTAACAGAATTGGGGGCTCGTCCGGGATCTAAAATTGTATAAAATAATAAAATAAAATTTTTATTAATAAAAATTTATTAATTAAGTATTAATTGGAAAATTTTTGGGGAAATTGGGGTAAAGTCTTGGGTGAAGGTTAACAGGTGTTAACGATAGTCACCATGGCGTTTGTGGCACAGAACTTTGCGGTAACACCGAGTGAGGCACAGTTCCGAGCGTTACTAAAGTCGGACCTCTTGAAATTGGCCAAACATTTTAACTTGGAGGTCCGAACTAATTTGAGGAAGGCAGAGTTGCAGGCCACGGTGATACAATCTATGGTGGGATTAGGAACATGGGACGAGTTAGCCTGGGAGTGGCTACCCGAAGAACCAGAAGACGTTGAGCTCCGGAAACTGGAGTTGCAATTACGGAGCCAGGAACGGATCAAAGAAGAAGAAAGGAAAGCAGAAGAGAGGAGAGAAGAGAAACAAGCAGAGGAAAGGAGAGTGGAAAGAGAACTCCAGGAAAGGTTAAAAGAAGAAGAAAGGAAAGCAGAAAAGGAAAGAGCAGAAGAAGAAAGGAAAGCAGAAAAGGAAAGAGCAGAAGAAGAAAGGAAAGCAGAAGAGAGAAGAGAAGAGAAACAAGCACAAGAAAGGAGAGTGGAACGAGAACTCCAGGAAAGGTTAAAAGAAGAAGAAAGGAAAGCAGAAAAGGAAAGAGCAGAAGAAGAAAGGAAAGCAGAGGAGAGGAGAGAAGAGAAACAAGCAGAGGAGAGGAGAGCTGCAAGTGAACTCGAAGCAGAGGAGAGAAAAGCAGAAAGGGAATTAAAGGAACGTGACATGGAGCTTCGGCAGGAAATTAAATTCAAGGAGCTGGAGTTAATGAGAGAATGGGGAGAGGCACCACCCTTGCTGACGGGGTCGACACCTAACCAGAAAACCTGGGATGTGGGTAGACATGTGAGGCTGGTTCCACCGTTCAGTGAAAAGGAAGTCGCGAAATTTTTTCCACACTTTGAGAAAGTGGCTCGACAGTTAAACTGGCCTAAGGAGGCCTGGACCATACTAGTGCAAAGTGTGCTGGTGGGAAAAGCTCAAGAGATTTATTCGGCGCTACCAATGGACCAATGTGCAGATTATGAGGTACTGAAGAAGCACATCCTCAAAGCCTATGAGTTGGTTCCGGAAGCTTACAGGCAAAAATTCAGGAATGCCAGGAAGAGGGAGAGTGAGACCCATGTGGAGTTTGCCAGAGTGAAAGAAAACATGTTTGATCGGTGGTGTGAGTCAAAAGGAGTCGGGAAAGACTTCGAAACATTGCGTGACTTGATCCTGGTGGAGGAATTTCAGCAGTGTGTCCACGAAGACATCAAAGTGTACCTGCAGGAAAAGAAAGTACCAAAATTGTGGGACGCAGCCACCATGGCAGATGATTATGCCTTAACCCACCGAATAGGGGTCCACGAACCTAACTCCTCGCCTAGATCTCCGCAGGGGAGGTGGGGAACAGCAGGTGCGGAGAACGACCATACATGGCGGCGGCCTCGAGAGGATTATGGGGACAACGCGGATACCCCACCTGTTCGAAATCAGAGGGATGCGGGCCCAAGACAAACTTATAGTTCGGGGGGCCCGAGGCAGACCACGAGTTTATCCTCCGGGCCTTCTTGCGCTTTTTGCAAGAAACCTGGACACTTGATGTCCAGTTGTTACCGCATGAAAAGGGAAGACCCAGAGCGGAGTCCGACTATTACGACTCCAAATGCAATGGCCATTGTGAGAAATCGCCATCAAAAGGGTTACCAACCATTTATTTCAGAGGGGTTTGTGTCACGGGATGGAGCCTCGACTAACCGGAGACCGGTTAGGATATTGAGGGACACAGGGGCACATCAATCTTTAATGCTTGAAGGCATTTTGCCAGGGTCCGAGGAGACGGCAACGGGGGATAGTGTTCGTTTACAGGGGATCGGGGGCGGTGTTAGTGCTCCACTTCATGTCATCCATTTGGAGTCCGATTTGGTGTCAGGACCGGTCACCGTCGGTTTACAAGCCACGCTTCCTGTAGAGGGTGTATCTGTGGTTATCGGGAATGATTTGGCCGGGGGTCAAGTTTATGGTAACCTGAGGGTTGGTAAAGAGCCCAGCAGGGAAAATAACACCACACCAGCTCGGGATGGCGACAAAAGTGCCAAGTTATTTGTAGGGGGACTGAACTTCAAAACAGAGGAAGAAGTTCTGACCTCTGTCTTCAACAGATATGGGCCGCTGGTGGAAGTGCGGTTGGTAAGAGACAGGGAAACGCAACAGTCAAGAGGGTTCGGCTTTGTCACGTTTGCCAGCACAAAAGATGCCAGAGAGGCAGAGAAGAATTGGAATGGCAAGGATTTGGAGGGTCGGACTATAACAGTAGGGAAGGCATTTCGTAGGCGTCGAGAGGTCTACAGGAGAGGACAACTGGGCGGTAGTTTTGCTGGTGGCCGCAATCAATATTATTATGGAGGCTCCCTGAGTTACGGCAGCTCCCGAAGGAAGGATTGGCAAAGTAGTGGCCGAGAAGGAGACCGCTATTCATGGGACTACAGGGACAAGTGGTCCCACCATAATTATTAGGGAAGTTCTGAGAAGTTGAAGCACTGAATGCGGCGGAGTCGCCGAGCCAAGATTCCTACACGGATTAACCGTGAACGCCGTTCCTAAAGGCGTCCATGTAGTGAACTTTCATGCACGGACTAACCGTGAACTCCACGTTCCTCAAGGCGCCCAGGTAGAGAACTTTCCTGCACGGACTAACCATGAACTCCACGTTCCTAAAGGCATCCATGTAGTGAATACTCGGCTTGGCCTCCCGGAAAAAGTGCTATCGAGTTGCTTAACTTTGGATCTTTGATCAACCCCTTAACCTTCATTCACAAGAAACTGACGGTCAAAGTCAGAGGGTCATGAGATGGAGTTTGGCTTGGCAGGAGTCCAACGGGAAATTGAACATGTAAAGGGCAGGGACAATGTCGTTGCTGGTGCTTAGTCCAGAGTGAGTAATCTGGGGGGGTTGTGGTGAAATTTTGTTGCTTTATTTTTAAGTGATAACTGTGCCCGGGGGGAACTGATAATGTGGGGGGGGGGGGTTGAGTTATCTGGTTTGTTTCTCCAAATTGGCCGGCAAAGAAAGTTTTCGCTGGGTTCAAACTTTCTTTCTTGAAGGGGGGGAGTGTTACATATTTATGTGAATGTATGTGAATTACCATTCAGGTCTTTGCTTATCCATGTGTAATAGATTAAGGGTTGTTGTGGTTGGAGGGTCAGGAGCCCTTCTGAAAAAGTGTCCGGAAACGGAAGTGACCGGAAACGGAAGAGAAAAAGACACGAGGAAGAAAAGCGACGAGTATTCTTCTTCCTCGCCCCGCTCCGACAAAAGGTGGGATTGATATTGAGCCGTGTGGAAAAGCGGCGTTCCCGAGCCCGTCTGGCGAGAGGAGTTACCGGGACGGATACCTGCCCGGTGGACGTCAAACTGTCGTGTGGCCGTGCACCGACCCAGCGTCTGGCACCGTTCGCGACACCGTCTAAAAAGACGCGTACGGGTCGCACGTTGGGGCCTAACACGCTTTGCAAGCGGCGTGGGGCTTTTGGCTTGCTTTCCCGTACCCGCTTCGCGTGGCCACGAGGGGCTGCAGCCGGGTGCCTGGTACGATACCTGCCCGGTGGAAACACGTCCACCCGGGGTTCGTTCAACCACCCGAGTGCGGCGACGCCGACCATCATCTTGGTCAGGAGGGGCCCAGAGACATTGTGCGGGACCGAGACCAAAAGGGGGTCGTGAGTACCCACGGGGACACACATATAAGATGGCCATCTTAAGCATATAGGGAATTGATTGTGGATGGGGAATTGTTGATGGTTGTTTGTTGTTGATTGCTCGGGGAATATATCCGTGATTGTAGCATTGAAATTGTATGATATCCTTACTCTTGAAATATATCATTGAACATCAGTTTATCTTGGGTGGAATTCATAGGGATTGCGTTGCGAAAGTGCATATATAATACTACTTTCTGGCGAAGTTCCTCTCACGGTCCGGGGGTCACCGAGACCAGGTAGTCACCGAGGGGACCACGTAACAATATACAATCACGTAGCCAATCATAGAACTCCTTGTTCAGTAGTTATCTCCTTATTATGTGTATTAGATTAAGGCCTTGTCTTCCATTAATTGACACTGCATTGCACCGAAGTCAAATAAGCTAGGTCCCCTTTCGTTTTCATCCCAGCGGTGCGAGTGGTTTTCCATCCCAGCGGTGCGAGTGGTTTTCCATCGCCGCAAGACTCCATTAGCCACGAGGTCATCTCGGAGCAGAAAGTGGGAGGAGTCGGCCCAGCGCCGGGAACAAGGCGTGGCCTTGCCAACGCCTCCTCTAGGGGCGGGATCGGTGAGCCCTCGCGACCAATCAAGGCTGAGGCGAGCTCACCGATGGGCGTGTCCTGGGGGCCTACGGCTTGATCGCCCGAGGCATTATAAAAGCGCACGCGCAAGCCTTTTGCGGGAGATGCGTGACCCAGCTGAGTTCTGCACAAGCGATAATTCTGCAGAGAGCCGCTTCAACCAGCCCCGTTTCAACCTACCGCCCGGAGCCCTGACGCACTGCTGTGAACCAACCTGCCGGTGCGCGGTGTACAGCCAAATACTTGGAGCTGCCGGCTCCTCGCGTCCCGCCCGAAGTGGACCTGCTCGCTGTGCCCTGTGATTCCACCTGCTCATCCCTCCAAACCATTCCTGCCATTCCATCCTCTTGTGTACGTGAGTTTGTTTTGTTTGTTCTGTCCTGGGGTTGTAAGTAAGACTGCCATAGGTAAGCTAGTGTTGCAATGTGTCCTTCTGGTCCGTCCCTCTTTCTGTAATTATTTTATTATTCTTCTTTCTCCCTTGGTTTCTTTAATTGTGTACATAATAGATACAAATAAATCATATTCGTATTTCCAACCTTTTGTCTTCCTCTTCTTCGCATCCGTCGTCTTTGTCTTTTCCCCATTGAAAACCTGTGGCACGATTTGGCCAACGTTCAGGATCGGGTTAGTCTCTGCTCATGGCTCGAACGTCGGGTTGCTAACACCGCTCGGCAATTGTAACATCTAACACCGGGGTTCGAGCGGGAGTCCCTCCCTTGCTCGCGGTCTGGAGTGGCACTCAGGTCCTTGGGACCTTTTGTAGACCAAATACCCTGGCTGCTCCCGACCGGGAGGAGCGTTGGGACCCCCAGGACTCACGTCGGTCAGTCGCGGACAAGGGATTGACACCCCCCCCCTTCTTAAGGGGAGAAGGCCGACAGAGAGATCCGTAACATTTGGTGTCAGGAGTGTCGGATTTGGAACTGAAGCGCGAATAGCACGCTCAAATTTCGAGCGGCCAAAATTTAATTTAATTTTAACATCTTAAATTTAAAAATCGTGCCATGGATGGTCAAGGCGACGGGATGCCGGTGGGGGAAATAGAGGGTGTAGAGTCGACCCAGGACCTTGGGGAAATGTATGTGGGAGAAATGGAGGAGGAGAACAATGAGGAGGTGGTTGAGGGGGTTTCAGGCGCACAAAATGGCGCCCTCGCACACGTGGTTGCAGAGGCACAAAATGGCGGCGCTGCAGTAGCCGCGCCCACGGCGCAAGTGGGAGGGATAGACATGCAAGCCCTCATTGCGCAGCTGCAGGCCGCCGTGCAAATGGGGATGGGGGAACAATTGGAACGAATGGGAAACCAACTTGTGGGATTGAGGGGCCAAATGAGGGACGAAGCGAGGGGTACCAGTGAGCAATTGAGAGACGGGTTGGGTAGTCTAGAACAAAGGATGGGGGAGCGATTAGAAAATCAAATCGGGGGGCTAGAAGCTAAATTTGAGGGTTTAGACAATAAATTTGAGGGGTTGGACAACGGGATAAAAGGGGTGAAGAATGGGTTAACTGGGCTAGAAGACAAGATGGAAGGCAAATTGAGGGAAATAGGGGAGCAATCCGCCTGGGAAATCAAACAAATGGGGAACAAGATAGAGTAGGTGAAAATCGGGTTGGAAGGTAAACTGGATGCTCAGAGGAATGAATTGGAACAGATGAGGGCGGCATCTACTAAAGAGATGGGAGAAATGGGGGAGGAGATAAGACGGGGTGTAAGCGAGGATGTCTCGGGGGTATGCGAGGAGGGAAAGCGAGGTGAGAAGCGTATGGAGAAAGAGGTGAGAAGTGGGACGGCAAAGTCACAAGGTGGCATAGAGGAGTTGACGCAGGGGGTGGAACAGCTGACGGTGGGACAAAAGGAACTAGTGGAGCAGGTGGAAAAGAACACTGCAATAATCGTGGGGTTAAAGGCGACACAAAAATAAATCAAAAATGAATTAATAGCGACGAAGAGGGAATGTCGGATGGTACATGAGGGGCTGACAAAGAGGTTGGACAAGGTAACGGAAGCGATGGAGACGAAGGACCGGGAGGTGAGGACGCACATAGAAACGGTCAAGGTGGCCTTAGAGGACGAAATTGAGGAGACACACCAGGAAATAAAAGAGGTGAAGCAAAAGTTAGAGGATGTGGAAGAGGCGGTGAGTGAAATTAAGAAGAGACGGAGGGAAACTCAGAGGGAGATAAGGGAGGAGGTGATGGAATATGTACAAGGTCGGTGCTCAAATCGTGATGATGTGCTTACTGACCAAATCAAGAGTTTGCAGGTGGCGAAGGAGGAGCGAAGAAGAGGTGTCAAGGTGAGTGGCGATATACTCGGAAATGTATATGGTGTGAGGGGAGATTCAGTCGGCTTGGAGGTTGGTTTGGACCCGGAAGTTCGTGAGAGGCCGCGGGTAAGGTGCGCGACAGGTACAGAGTGTGAAGGAGGAGGTGTGCGAGGATGTCCGACTATGGGGTGTGTAAGGAAAAAGTGCGCGCCGAGGAGTGAGTGTGCTGGCGAGAGTGAGTTGGTCGTAGCGCAAGTGTGGGGGGGCACATGGAAGCGCGTGATGGGGAGTGTTACAGGGGATGTAACGAAGGAGTGCACACCTGTGGTGAGTGTTATGGAGGACGTAACGGGAGAGTGTGCATGAGAGAGGTGTGTAACAGAGGAGTGCGTGAGCACAGAGTGCGCTGTCGAGAGTAAGGGTGAATGCGCGACCGAGTGGGGTGGAGAGAGTAGTGCGAGTGACACGGAGCACGAGTTGGTTGTAGCAGGTGAGAGAGGATGCACACCTGGAATGGAAGGATGCACACCTGGAATGGGCGAGCGCGTGTGGGAATGCACGCTGGAGTTGGTAGTGGAGCACGTGATTGGGTGTGCGAAGGGGAGCACACCCGTGATTGTCACAGAGGATGTGACCGAGGAGGGAGCGCGAAGAGGTGTGTTGGTGAGGTGTGCGAACGAGGAGTGTGTGCTAAGGTGTGCGCTGGTCAGGTGTGTGACAAAGTCTGTGAGCGGAATGAGTGTACCTGGGTGTGTAAGAGAAGGTGCAATGACGGAGAGCATGGAGACAGCTGGATGTGTGAGCAAGGAACGGAACGCGGGGTGTGAGCATGCAAGTGGAGCATCGACGTTAACCGGGTTAGCGGTTAGATCGACTTGTAGCCGGAGCAAGCCCTCGGTTCGTGCCGGGCTTTGTGTGCCACGGGAACCAGCGGGGATCGTAACCGCGACGGTTTCGAAAGAACCGCCGTGCGGGATCCACGCCCGGCCGCGCGCTGAACGGCCGCGTCCGTGCTCCGCTAGGCGGAACAGGCGGCCCGGTAAGAAGGGTCGGGACGGTGACCCCTTTTGGTTGCGGCGTTCCGGCAGGGCGAGATCGGGTGATCAGGCGGGAGACCGAAAGGCTCCGCGCCGACGTGGACCTTGGGATCTCGGCCTGAGTGAACCCCCTTCCCTGTACCGAATGCCGGACGGATCCAACCGCCGGCAACGAACCACCCGCATTCATTGCTCGACTTGGCGAAGCCAATTTCTGAGCATGTAACAACGCACCGAGGCTCAAGTAAAGGACATTTGGTAGGGATAGGAAATTAGTGATTGGAAAATTTTGATTGGTTGGAATTTGATGAGCGAAATTTATAGTGAGATACCCGATGTGGTGGGATGGCAACTCTGCCATCTCTCACACACTACGGGGGCAAAAGAGCTATAGTTTATGGGGTTTGGCAGTGAAAACTAGCCCGGGAGGGTTAGGATAAAGTGTGTAGGGATCTAGAGAAGATGACCATAGGTAACTGTAAGTTTAGGTCGCAACATTGGACAGGTAGTGGGGACATAGAGAGGGTAGTTGGATGATAATGACGCGGGAGCGCAATAAATTAAAGGGGCGACTGGGAAGCGCGAGTTTCAGAGGGGAGTAGTTAGATCAGATGATGCCGAGTGTTTGAGGATCGGAAGTGTATGGAGCAGTGTATGACTGAGTAGTGGTGATTGAGTGTTGTGTTGACCAAATGGTCCAGCGAGGAAGGAGGGTGCAGGAAGCACCAGTAGGAATGATTGCACAAGTGTGCAACTACAGGTGAATGGAGAATGGTTGTGTGGAATATATGGAGTATGGAATATATGGAGTATGGAATGGATGGTCATGGAGTGAGTGTGTTGGAAACTGTGGAGTGGAGTGGATGGTGCGAAGGTGTGGATGGGGGAAAGGAGGATGGACGCCATCACGAATACCCGGGGAGGGTAGTTTAAGAGTTAGGTAGAGGGAGTAGGTAAATTGTGGTTGGATATTGGCATCTGTGGTGCGTGGTGGAAGAATGGTGTTTGGATGGGTGCATTCGTGTTGTGGAAACGGCTGGGCATGTAGCCTGTTAGTGTGTGTAGTAGGTTGAGCACTCCGCCACTGTTAGGATGTCGGCCAGGTGAGGCCGCAGGTGGGCTCTGGGAGCCGGTAGAGTTGTTGTGGATGGGGCCCGAGGATCCGGAGGACGGACCCGGGTAGCCCAGTGCCAGAGGGCACCGAGTGGGGAGAGCGCCAGAGGGCCTTCCCCAGTTAGATAGGTTAGGGTGAGGAGCAGGTAAGCTCGGAGGCAACTGCAGTGGTGGAGGTGTGCAGGTGGGTAGACCTGCTGGGAGAGCCACATGACTCAGCCCGGAAATTGTGCAAAGGCACAGGGAGTTGAATCGGGGGAGTGAGACCCCAAATTTATGAAGCACCACAGTTTGGTCAATGGGAATTTGGTTCTTAAAACCACATAGAGTAAGATTGCCAATGGTTTGGCAGGGAAAGACCCCGGGTAGTGTAAAGTGTATTAAAGTCATTTAGAAGATAGTTAGGATTAAGAATCTGGCACCATCTACATCCACTCACCTGAGGTGACGCTACTCCACACCATGCCCTGGTTTGTTGGTTTTATTATTTTATTGTGCAAATGTTTGGAATGTGAGACGCATCATGACGTGGGTGTGACATTGTGCTTTGTTGTTCCATCTCTCCCTCCTTATGAGGATTGATGATGAATTGGGTGATGGCAAATTTTGGTTAGAGGGATTGTGGGGATGAATTTGGTATAGGGAAAATATGGGGAAGACGTGACGGTAGCGCCGAATTTGTAAATGTGTTAGATTTTTTTGTACATATGGGGTAAGGGCAAGGGTAGAGTAGGTAACAGGGGGGGTGACGTACGGTAGGGACGAGCTTTCTCACTTCGCTCTCCGTACGCACCTCGTCTTGCATTGCCTTGTTGATGTGTACCCTTGTGACCTTACCCCTCACTCACCTGTCTTCCCCCCCCCCCCTTGTCTCCCACCCGAGGACTGTGCGCCAATGAGCGCCGAGGGGAGCGTGCGGGAGTCCGCCATTGCTGTCTGCATCGATGGTCGGTCCCTCGGTCTGCATCGATGCACCACGTATGGAGCACATGTCTGTGGCTGAGCACCGCTGACACCCCACGGGTTGGGGCATGGCCCCTCTGCTGGAACCAGCCATGATGGCCCGAGATCTTGCTGGCGGACCTTGGTAACATGGCACCTATGCCATACAGGTGAACCACACATAGTCGGCCATGTGGGCCATAAATAAAAAGAACAATGGACACGGTTGTGCACTTTTATTAGTCTAAATAGGCCGCCAGTAAGAAGAGCAAGTTGACAACATCTGGAAGAGCATTAGCCAGCAGAGGGAGCCGAAGAGCAAGACCACCAGCAGGGTTTGGGATTACTGTTTATTATGAACTGTGGTGACTGTGCACTGATTGGTGCTTTATGGTGCTTTCTGGTGCGTCGATGCAGCACAGGCTGTCTCCCTCCCCCCCCCCCCCCGCCCCCCAAAAAGAACAATCGCAGGTCCTGGGTTGCGTTTTGTAAATACGAGTGGCGTCATTGTAAATAATGCTCCCCCACCGTAAATGTGTAGTTTGAAGACCATTCCGCAATTCGGTTAGCTGTGGGCGTAAATCTGTGAGGCAGGGTGCAATGCAGCAGCGGGACATACTTATTTGTGTTTTTAAAATTGTCGCACTCAGGGTCAGGTTAAATGTAGAGGGAACTACACCTACGTGCCACACTAAAGGTAAAAGTTAATAGGCCCGGGACGTGCCTAAGAAGAGGAGGGTGCAGTGTTATGGATTTGAGAATTGTGTTTTTTTTGTGTGTTGTAAATATCACCCTCCTTCCTCCATTTGTTGTGTATAAAGGTCAAAGGTGGTGCCCATAGTTATTCCATATACAATCATGTAGCCAATCATAGAACTCCTTGGTCAGTAGTTATCTCCTTATTATGTGTATTAGATTAAGGCCTTGTCTTCCATTAATTGACACTGCATTGCACCGAAGTCAAATAAGCTATGTCCCCTTTCGTTTTCATCCCAGCGGTGCGAGTGGTTTTCCATCCCAGCGGTGCGAGTGGTTTTCCATCGCCGCAAGACTCCATTAGCCACGAGGTCATCTCGGAGCAGAAGGTGGGAGGAGTCGGCCCAGCGCCGGGAACAAGGCGTGGCCTTGCCAACGCCTCCTCTAGGGGCGGGATCGGTGAGCCCTCGCGACCAATCAAGGCCGAGGCGAGCTCACCGATGGGCGTGTCCTGGAGGCCGGCGGCTTGATCGCCTGAGGCGTTATAAAAGCGCGTGCGCAAGCCTTTTGCGGGAGATGCGTGACCCAGCTGAGTTCTGCACAAGCGATAATTCTGCAAAGAGCCGCTTCAACCAGCCTCGTTTCAACCTACCGCCCGGAGCCCTGACGCGCTGCTGTGAACCAACCTGCCGGTGCGCGGTGTACAGCCAAATAGTTGGAGCTGCCGGCTCCTCGCGTCCCGCCCGGAGTGGACCTGCTCGCTGTGCCCTGTGATTCCACCTGCTCATCCCTCCAAACCATTCCTGCCATTCCATCATCTTGTGTACGTGAGTTTGTTTTGTTTGTTCTGTCCTGGGGTTGTAAGTAAGACTGCCATAGGTAAGCTAGCGTTGCACTGTGTTCTTCTGGTCGGTCCCTCTTTCTGTAATTATTTTCTTATTCTTCCTTCTCCCTTGGTTTCTTTAATTGTGTACATAATAGATACAAATAAATCATATTCGTATTTCCAACCTTTTGTCTTCCTCTTCTTCACATCCGTCGTCTTTGTCTTTTCCCCATTGAAAACCTGTGGCACGATTTGGCCAACGTTCAGGATCGGGTTAGTCTCTGCTCATGGCTCGAACGTCGGGTTGCTAACACCGCTCGGCAATTATAACATCTAACACCGGGGTTCGAGCGGGAGTCCCTACCTTGCTCGCGGTCAGGAGTGGCACTCAGGTCCTTGGGACTTTTTGTAGACCAAATACCCTGGCTGCTCCCAACCGGGAGGAGCGTTGGGACCCCCAGGACTCACGTCGGTCAGTCGTGGACAAGGGGATTGACCCCCCCTTCTTAAGGGGAGAAGGCCGACGGAGAGATCCGTAACAATATATATATATATATATATATATATATATATATATATATATATATATATATATATATATACACATATATATATAATTATATATATATATATATATGTATATTGTAACGGATTTGGGAAACCGTGCACTGTGTGTAATTCATTGTTGTAAATATCACCCTCTGTAAATTGTAATAGTAATCCTTGTAAATACCTGCAATTGTGTAAAGATCAAAGGTCGTCCTTTTAGTTAGTCCATCGCACACACGTAGAGAACCATAGAACCTCTCTATAGTTATTTCTGATTCTATGTTAGTTTAAGGCTCTGTTTCCCATTAATTGACCTTGCATTGCACCAAATGAAATAAGATAGTTCCCTTTTTCAAGTTTCCCCCAAATCATCTCTTCAAAGTGCCAGTAACATTGGGCTGTTTTCTGCGGCGTTCGCCACCGTTGCATTGGGCTGTTTTCTTCACCCCAAAACTCCATTACGGACGCGGTCAACTCGGGGGAGAAGGGCGTGGCCGCCCATCGTCTTCAGGAGGTGGAGCCAGGAAGCCCTTGCGCCCAACCAGGACTCGGTGGGCACGGCTTGGTAGGGCGTGGCTATATAACCCGTAGAGGGAAGCCCCACCCAGCAGATGACCGAGGGAGCCCGAGGCGTGCAGCGACAACCAGCCCCTGCCGCGTGCAACGAAAATACATGTGCCTACCGCCGCCTTGCTCGCTTCCAGCCCGGAGAGGACCTGCTTGCTGTGCCGCCCTGCCAAACCTGCCAGCCCTGTGGTCCCACCTTCCTCTGCCTCCAGCCAATCCAATCTGCAATTCCCTATTCGTGTGAGCGAGTTCATTCTGTCTGTATTGTCCTGGGTATAAGTAAGCTTGTATAAGTTAATAACTGCACTGTGTCATGTATTTTTCCCTGTAAATTACATTTCTTTTCTTCTCTTGCTTTGGTTGTGTGTAAATAATTAATAAATCTCTGTGTTTTTTCTCTACCCCTTTTGCTTCTTCACATTCGATTGCTTTGGAGGTTTCCACATTGAACACCTGTGGCACGATTTGGCCAACGTTTAGGATCGGGTTTAGTTTTTGTTAAATGGCTCGGACCGCGGGCTGCTAAAAACCGCTCGGCAAATACCATCTTGTCCGCGGTCTCGAGCGGAGTTGCCCACCTGCCTCGTGGGGGGAGCAGGGTAGCTTCAGGATCGGAGACGGCCAGTGCAAATAGAAGGGGGATTAACCCCCCCCCACCCCCCCGCTAAGGGGAGTGCCGTCCCCGTTTCCGTAACAATTGGTGTCGGGAGCGAGATTCGGACCCGAAGTGCGCTTCACGCACTCAAAATTACGAGTGGCCAAAATTTTATTTAACATTCTAAATTTTAAAATCGTGCCACGGATGATCAAGGCGACCGGATGCCGGTAGGGGAGATAGAAGAAGGGGTAGAATCGACCCAGGACCCTGGGGAGGATTTGGGAGTAATGGAGGAGCACAATACGCATTGGGTTACGGGAGTTTCAGGTGCACAAGATGGCGACGCCACGCACGAGGTGGGAGGCGCACAAAATGGCAGCTCACACGTGGTTGCGGCAGCTGAGCCCGCGCCACCAATGAATTTGGACCTGTTTATGAAGCAGATGATAGCCTTTATGGTAAAGACAGACGATAATTTCAGGGGAATGGGGCAGCAAATGGGAAACCAAATTGGAGGTTTGGAAAACAGAATGGGGGAGCGATTAGAAAATCAAATTGGGGGGCTAGAAAACCAAATCGGGGAATTGAGAAATGATATGGGAAGCCGAAACGGGGGGCTCGAAGGTAAATTGGGGGGCCAACTGGAGGACATGGGTAATCAAATTGGGGAAATGAAGGAGGGGTTAACGGGGTTGGAAAATAGAATGGCTGCCCAGGAGAACCAGATGGAAGGGGTGAAGAATGGGTTAGGGGGGTTAGAAAACACCATGGAAGGCAAATTGAGGGAAATAGGGGAGCAATCCGCCAGGGAAATTAAACAGATGGGAGATCAGATAGAGGAGATGAAAATCGGGTTGGAAACTAAATTGGATGCCCAGAGGAATGATTTGGAACAGATGAGGGCAGCATCTACCAAAGAGATGGGAGAAATGGGGGAGGAGATCAGGCGAGGTGTGGGAGAAGAGGTCGCGGGGGTACGCGAGGAGATAAGGCGGGGTGAGGAGCGTATGGAGAAAGAGGTGAGAAATAGTACGGCTAGGTTACAGGGGGGAATAGAAGATCTGATGAGGGGAGTAGAGCAGCTGACAGTGGGACAAAAAGAATTAGGGTAGCAAGTGGAGAAGAACACTGCAGTAATCGGGGGGTTGAAGGCGACACAGAAAGAGATAAAAAAAAGAACTTATAGCGATGAAGAGGGAATGTCAGATGGTACATGAGGGGTTGACAAAGAGGTTGGACGAGGTGACAGAGGCAATGGAGACAAAAGAACGGGAAGTAAGGACGCACATAGAAACGACCAAGGTGGCATTAGAGGAAGAAATTGAGGGGGCGCACCGGGAAATAAAAGAGGTGAAACAAAAATTAGAGGAAGTGGAAGAGGGGGTGAGTGAAATTAAGAAGAGACGGAGGGAAACTCAGAGGGAGATAAAGGAAGAAGTGATGGATTATGTACAAGGTCTGTGCTCAAATCGTGATGATGTGCTTACTGACCAAATAAAGAGTTTGCAGGTGGCGGAGGAGGAGCGAAGACGAGGTGCCGAGGTGAGTGGCGATATAATCGGAAATGTATATGGTGTGAGTAGAGATTCAGGGGGCTTGGGTGTTGGGTTGGACCCGGGTGTTCGTGAGAGACCAATGGTGAGGTGTATGACTGGTCCAGAGTGTATGGAAAGAGGAGGTGTGCAAGGAGGTCTGACTATGGGGAGTGCGGAAGGTATTTGTGAGCCAGCGTGTGCGGCAGTGATTGGGTGTGTGCAAGAATGCACCCGCATGAGTGGTACGGAGTATGTACGGGGAGAGAGTGCGACAGGTGCACGGGAATGGTGTGGAACGGAGGTGTGTGTGAGGAAAGAGTGTGCGCCGAGGAGTGAGTGTGCTGTCGAGAGTGAGAGTGACACGGAGCACGAGTTGGTTGTGACAGGTGAGAAATAATGTACACATGGAATGAAAGGATGCACAACTGGAATGGTCGAGCGCGTGTGTGAATGTACACCTGAGTTGGTGGTGGCGCGAGTGCGAGAGGGCACATTGAAGCACGTGATCGGGTGTGCGGAAGAGTGCACACACATGGTTGTCACAGAGGACGTGACCGAGGAGTGGGCGCGAAGAGGTGTGTTGATGTGGTGTGCAAACGACGAGTGTGTGCCAAGGTGTGCGGTGGTCAGGTGTGTGGTGAAGTCTGTGAGCGGAATGAGTGTACCTGGGTGGTGTGCAAGAGAAGGTACAATAACGAAGAGTAGGGAGACACCTGGATGTGTGAATAAGGAACAGAATGCGTCGTGTGAGCATGCAAGTAAAGCATCGACGTTAAACGGAGCAGCGGTTAGATCGACGGTTAGCCGACGCGAGCCCTCGGTTCGTGCCGGGCTTTGGGTGCTGCGGGAACCAGCGGGGATCGTAACCACGGCGGTTTCAAAGGAACCGCTGTGCGCGATCCGTGCTGGGCTTCGCTCTGCACGGTCGCGTCCGTGCTCCGCTAAGCGGAGCGGGCGGCCTGGTTGAAGGACAGGTAGGAAGGGTCAGCACGGCAACCCCTTGTGGTTGCGGCGTTCCGGCCGGGCGAGATTGGGGCATCGGGCGGGAGACCGAAAGGCTCCGCGCCGGGGTGGACCGTGGGATCTCGGCCCGAGCGAACCCCCTCCCTTGAACCAAGTGCCGGACAGATCCAACTGCAGGCAACGAACCACCCGCATTCATTGCTCGGCTTGGCGAAGCCAAACTTTGAGCAGGTAACGACGCACCGAGGCTCAAGTTTAATGGACATTTGGTAGGGATAGGGAATTGGTGATTGGCAAAAATTGATGAGCAAAATTTGATTGGCTGGAAATTGGATGGGCAAAATTTATAATAGAAGATGCCCGAGGTTGTGGGATGGCAAATCCATCATCATTCACATCACACGGGGCACATGAGCACTAGCTATGGGGTTTTGGCAGTGTAAGCTCGCCGAGGGACGGTTTGGATATTGTATAGGGATCTAGAAAAATGACCATAGGTAACTGTACAGGTAAGTAGCGACATTGTACAGGAAGTCGGGGATGTAGAGAGGTTAGAATGGTTGTTAATGACATGGTATGTGCTTAGTTTAAAGGGAAGACGGGGAGCACCAAGTTAGAAGGCCACCAGGTAGTCAGATGATGCCGTGTGTGTGAGAATCTTTGCGGGTGAGCATGTTGAGCAAATGAGGAAATGCTCGTGAATGGTGCCGTGTGTGTGTGTTGAAAGTGTATTCAGTAGCGTATTGTGAAAAGTGTGAGGTGATTGTGAGTTGTATTGAGCGTGGAGGTGTATGGAGCAGCGTATGAGGAATAATTGTGATTGTGCATTGTATTGAATGAAGAAGCCTGGGAGGAAGGAGGGTGCAGGAGGCACCAGGTGTGATTGCACAGGTGTGCAAGTGAACAGGTGTATGGAGCAGTGTATGACTGAGTAATGGTGATTGTGTGTTGTGTTGAGCAAATGGTCCTGGAGGAAGGAGGGTGCAGGAAGCACCAGGTGTAGGAGTGATGGCACAGGTGTGCAAATACAGGTGAGCATGGTTGTATGGAATAAATGGTCTGGAATGTATGGAGTATGGAATGGATGGTGTGGAGTGAGTATGGTGGAAACTGTGGAGTGGAGTGGATGGTGCGAAGGTGTGTATGGGGAGGATGGACCCCATCACGAATACCCGGGGAGGGTAGTTTAAGAGTTAGGTAGAGGGTATAGGTAAATTGTGGTTGGATATTGGCATCTGTGGTGCGTGCGGAAGAATGGTGTTTGGATGGGTGCATTAGTGACGTGGAAATGGCTGGGCGTGTGGCCTGTTAGTGTGCGTAGTTAAATGGGCACTCTGCCACTGTGAGGATGTCGGCCAGGTGAGGCCGCAGGTGGGCTCTGGGAGCCGGTAGAGTTGTGAATGGGGCCCGAGGATCCAGAGGAAGGACCCGGGTAGCCCAGTGCCAGAGAGGGCACCGAGGGGGTAAGCGCCAAGGAGGGCCTTCCCCAGGTAGATAGGTTAGGTAAGGAGCAGGTAAGCTCGGAGGCAACTGCAGTGGTGGAGGTGTGCAGGTGGGTAGACCTGCTGGGAGAGCCACACAACCCAGTCCTGAAATTGTGCAAAGGCACAGGGAGTTGAACCGGGGGAGTGAGACCCCAAATTGATGAAGCACCACAGTTTGGTCAATGGGAATTTGGTTCTTAAAACCGCATAGAGTGTAAGATGGCCAATGGATTGGCAGGGAAAGACCCCGGGTAGTGTAAAGAGTGTTAATGTCATTTAGGAAGTAGTTAGGATTGAAATCTCCTCGCACCATCTACATCCACTCACCTGGGGTGACAGAACTCCACACCATGCCATGGTTTGTTGTTTTTCTTTTTGTGTGCAATTGTTTGGATTGTGAGACGCATCATGACGTGGGTGTGACATTGTGCTTAAGGTTCCATCTCTTCCTCCTTATGAGGAATTGATGAGGAATTTGAATTTGTGGTAAATTTGGTTAGAGGGATTGTGGTGACGAATTTGGTATAGGGGAGATATGGGGAAGACGTGACATTAGTAACGAATTGGTAAGTGTGTAAATTTTGGAAACACGGGGGTAAGGAGGCAAGGGTAGAGTAGCTGACAAGGGGGGGGGGGGGTGGGGGTGACGTACGATAGGGACGAGCTTTTCTCCGCTCAGTCTCCAGGCGCACCTCACCTTGCATTACCTTCATTGATGTGTACCCCTGTGACCTTACCCCTTGCTAACCTGTCATCTCTGTCTTCCCGACCCGACCCGAGGACCGTGCTCTCTGGGCACTGAGGGGAGCGTGCGGGGGGCCCGCGTCGGTGTGGCCGAATCCCCGCAACTAGCTGCCTGCATCCACGCACCACAATATGGACCACAGTCTGTGGCCAAGCACCACTTATGGACCCTAAGTTTTGGGGCCTGGCCCCTCTGCTGGGACCGGCCATTGCGGCCAAAAGATCTTGCTTGCGGACCCGGTGAGGTGGCACCAAGCCCACAGGTGAACCACCCATAGTCGGCCCCTGTGGGCCATAAATAAAAAGATGGACACGTTGTGTGCCTTTTTATCTTTACAAATAGGCAACAAGCCACAAGAAAGACAACAACTGGAAGAGACGACGGCCAGCAGAGCGGACGAGAAGATCCAGATCATCAGTGTTTTTTTTATTATGTGATGACTGTACATGGGATTGGTGCTTTTTGTGGTGTTTTGGTGCTCTTTATTGGTGCTGGTGCGTTGATGCAGTGCATGCTGTCTCCTCCCCTCCCACAGGATTTTCTTTTTGTTTCCCCCATAAGAAATCGCAGGTCCTGGGTTGCGTTTTGTAAATAGTCCAAATAGTGTAACTTGTAAATAATGCTCCCCACCGTAAATGTACAGTTTGAAAACCATTCCGCAATTCGGTTAGCTGTGGGCGTGAATCTGTTAGGTAGGGTGCAATGCAACAGCAGGACATATTTATTTGTGTTTTAAAACTGTCACACTCAGGGTCAGATTAATTGTAGAGGTAATTACACCTGCGTGTCACATTAAGTAAAGTTTTATAGGCCCGGGACGTGCCTGGAGGATGAGGGTGCAGTGTAACGGATTTGGGAAACCATGCACTGTGTTTAATTCATTGTTGTAAATATCACCCTCTGCAAATTGTAATAGTAATCCTTGTAAATACCTCCAATTGTGTAAAGATTAAAGGTCGTCCTTTTAGTTAGTCCATCGCACACACGTAGAGAACCATAGAACCTCTCTATAGTTATTTCTTATTCTATGTTAGTTTAAGGCTCTGTTTCCCATTAATTGACCTTGCATTGCACCAAATGAAATAAGATAGTCCCCTTTTTCAAGTTTCCCCCAAATCATCTCTTCAAAGTGCCAGTAACATTGGGCTGTTTTCTGTGGTGTTCGCCACCGTTGCATTGGGCTGTTTTCTTCACCCCAAAACTCCATTACGCACTCAGTCAACTCGGGGGAGAAGGGTGTGGCCGGCCCATCGTCTTCAGGAGGTGGAGCCAGGAAGCCCTTGCGCCCAACCAGGACTCGGTGGGCACGGCTTGGTAGGGCATGGCTATATAACCCGTAGAGGGAAGCCCCACCCAGCAGATGACTGAGGGAGCCCGAGGCGTGCAGCGACAACCAGCCCCTGCCGCGTGCAACGAAAATACATGTGCCTACCGCCGCCTTGCTCGCTTCCAGCCCGGAGAGGACCTGCTTGCTGTGCCGCCCTGCCAAACCTGCCAGCCCTGTGGTCCCACCTTCCTCTCCCTCCAGCCAATCCAATCTGCAATTCCCTATTCGTGTGAGTGAGTTCATTCTGTCTGTATTGTCCTGGGTATAAGTAAGCTTGTATAAGTTAATAACTGCACTGTCTTCTATTTTTCCCTGTAAATTACATTTCTTTTCTTCTCTTGCTTTGGTTGTGTGTAAATAATTAATACATCCCTGTGTTCTTTCTCTACCCCTTTTGCTTCTTCACATTCGGTCGCTTTAGACTTTAGAGGTTTCCACATTGAGTACATGTGGCACGATTTGGCCAACGTTTAGGATCGGGTTTAGTTTTTGTTAAATGGCTCGGACCGCGGGCTGCTGAAAACCGCTCGGCAAATAACATCTTGTCCGCGGTCTCGAGCGGAGTTGCCCACCTGCCTCGTGGAGGGAGCGGGGTAGCTTCAGGATCGGACACGGCCAGTGCAAATAGAAGGGGGATTAACCCCTCCGCCCCCCCCCCTGCTAAGGGGAGTGCCGTCCCCGTTTCCGTAACAATATATATATATATATATATATATATATATATATATATATATATATATATATATACATATATATATATATATATATATATATATATATATATATACATACATATATATATATATATATTGTTGTGGATTTGAGAATTGTTGTGTTTTTTTTAATCGTTGTAAGTGTAATGAAGATTGTTGTAAGATATCACCCTCCGTGTTATGTGTAAAGGTCAAAGGTCGTCCCTTAGTTAGGCCATATACAATCACGTAGCAAATCATAGATCTCCCTGTTCAGTAGTTATCTCCTTATTATGTGTATTAGATTAAGGCTTTGTCTTCCATTAATTGACACTCCATTGCACCGAATTCAAATAAGGTAGATTCCCTTCCAAAACCCCTTTTGTCATCAATTGCCAACTGCATTGGGCGGTTTTCTGCGTGCGGTTTTCTGCATTCGCCGCTGCTGCTTTGTGGTTTTCGCCGCAAAACTCCATTGAACATGTGGTCAGATCGGAGATGAAGGGGGAGGAGCCGCCGAATCCAGGGCGTTGGCTGCCGATCGTCATCACAAGGTGGAGCCAGCGAGCCCCGACCCGCCAATCAGGACCGGTGAGAGACCAGCTCGGGCGTGGCGCAGGTTGCTCTGGAGGCGCTATAAAAGCGCGCGTGGAAGCCTTTGAGGTGGTCGGAGAGAGAGATGCGGCAGATGAGTCCAGAGCGAGGGAAGTGACGGAGCCCCACGAGCAGTACCACGCAGCTTTGACTCCACCAGGCAGCGTTGACTCCACCAGGCAGCGTTGACTCCACCAGGAAGCGTTGACTCCACCAGGCAGCGTTGGCTCCACCAGGCAGCTTCGACCCGTTACCACGCGGGAAACAGGATCGCTGGCATCGGTGGCCGTCGAGGTCCAGCCCGACGTCCCGTGCGGGATCAAGCCCGAACCATCTGCTCCAGCTGAACCTTCCTCTCTCCTTCCAGTCCTTCGTTCCTGCCTCCATTCCATCCTTCTGTGTACGTGAGCTGTAATGCCTCCATCTCCATCATGTAGGGAGCTGTAATGCCCCTCCCCCTTTGTATATCCTTGCTGCTTTACCAATTACCAAGTATAACCAATTATATGTTTTGTTTTGACTGACTGCTGTACTCTTTTATAATACTTAGTTCTTTCTTGTGCATTGAGGATGTGTAATATCCTAATAAGGAGTTCTTTGCCTGTGAGCTCTTGGCCTGCGTGGGCACAATCTCTAGTTCCCCTTCCCTGGCCTTGGAGGCAATTGTTATCTCTCTGCCTCCCTCTAGACTTTGCCAATATCCTGTATTTGACACATTTATGAGTGTCCCCTCCCTTTGTACTTTCCCAACCAAGGTTTCTATACAGAAAGTTGTAAACATGTTGCCACATATGGCTGACCATCTCCTTATCTGAGTTAACCTATGAGTGGCCTTGATGAGCTTCCTCTAACTAACTGAACAACAGGATGGGACTATGGTGGGAGGACCAATGAGCCCATTCTGTCTCTGTATCTTGTGAGCTAACCCCACCCCTGATCTTCCTTATATAAAGCAAGGTTTAATTGAATTATTTCAGAGCATCTTGTTGTAGTGTTGGTCATTCCATGTGAACCTTCCAGCGACACCTGCTCCCGCAAGCTTGTGTAATCGAGTTCTAATAAATATATCCGTTGCTCCTTTTCTCTGAGTCTTCTGAGTCCCAAGTTCTAAGTCTGAATCCAACAACTGGTGGCAGCGGTGGGATCAGTCTGTGCAGTCCGGGACGCGGTCCCAGGCAAGTGAGTGGTGAGAGACCAGCTGGCAATTGATCCGGGTCAGGTGAGCTGTGGTTTTCTTTTGTTTTTCCTTTATAGCCGGGGGGTCAGTCCAAATTGTAACCCACACTCTCTTGCTCGGATGCCGTTTGTTCCGTTCCCTGCTCAGACCTGATCCTCGAACCTAAATTTAAATACGGACCGCTTGGGTCCCGGAGCAACTGACTGTTTATGGACTCGTTAGGGTAACGTTACGTAAGGGAAAGTGCCCCACGTTGGGCGCCTGAGGGTAAGGAGTAATAGATCTCCGGGTTGTGAGGGTAAGGATAAGGGCGGCGTCCCGATCCGAGGCCTACCTGGGAGACGTCGGAATTATAAGTAAGGTTAGAAGTATTACACGGGCGTAGGACGCCAGGAGAGTACAGTAAGGGTAGGTTAGAAAGCCGTACCACGCGAGGCGGGCGAACCTCACGGGTACAAGGCTACGAGTCTCTCAAGAGTTAGGTAGAAGGCCGTACCACGCGAGGCGGGCGAACCTCACGGGTACAAGGCTGCGAGCCTCTCAGAGTTAGGTAGACGGCTGTGCCGCGAGGCGGGAGATCCTCACGAGTACAAGGCTACGTCGGTAAACTAAAAATTTTCCTAGGATGGGTAACAGTATGGGTAATAAGACAGTAAAGGCAGGTGAACCGCTTAGAAATACCCCAGCATTTTTCATGTTTCGGAGGTATGGCTATGATGCTGTGAGACCAGGGAAGTCATGGGTTGCGCTGACGAAGGATTTAGGAGAACCGTGGCCCGAAGGAGGGTCTTTTGCGCTGGAAAAATTGGACGTGTTGTATGAGACATTAGAAAAGTTTGAACAGGCCACGAAACACTTCCCGCCTGACTATTGGAAAGTCTTTGGCTGGTGGAAGGAAGAAGCGATGAAGCGACACGCAAAGTCGAAACAGGCCAGCTTGGCCGGTGAGGTAACAAAACTCAAGGGTCTGAGGAAACAGGCGAATAAAGTGCAGGATGAAGCGCTTAAAGAAATAGAGAGGCAGGCCAACGCGCGACTGATGTCGCTCGTTGAAAACCCAGACCCTGCGGTAGGGGAAGTAGTGACCAATCTACCCTCCCCAGCCCCAGACCTAAGCCCTGTTCCGGGGTTTCAGGCACCACCTATCCTTTCTGCGCTCCCGCCACCACCTCCCTATAACCCCGCTACCATCGCGCCCCAGATACCCCAGAACCACCCGAGCCAGGGAAGGCCGTTTGCCCAACTCGGGGCTAACGGGATAGATGACGGAACCGACATTGCGGGGTTCCCGCCACCGATCGGACAGGATGGGTTATACCCCTCGCTGGTAGGTTGTAATGGGAACGAGACCCCCCGAACCACCGGAATGTCTAGTTTATACCCCCCACTGAAGAAAAGTTCTGGATTAACAGAGGGAGGAAAATTGTGCCCCCTACAAGTTATCGGAGTTGATGCTCAAGGTCATGGGGTTCGAGAAAGGGTACCATGGAAAGAATCCGCTCTAACAGTAATGCGGGAAAGGATTCAACATTTGCTTATCGAGGACCCAAGACAGATAGCTCCGACTATAGCGAATTGGATCACATGCGAGCATGGCGATTGTGATTTTCGAGATATAACCCATATGGGCACTTCTGTGCTCCCACCCAAGGTATGGGATAAGGCTAGGCAAAGAGCACAGTGGCCGATGATAGACCCAAGGGCGGCGGGTGCAAACCAGATAACAGTAGCACAATGGGATGATCTAAAGGTCCGGCTGCTAGAGGCTATTGAGCAGGCGCTGTTGCCAGCAGGAGGTCCGGATTGGGCAAAAATTGGGGCCATAAAACAAAAGGCAGGAGAATCAATTGGGGATTACCGGGAAAGGTTGGAAAGAGCCATCGCGCGTTGGGGAGGACTGGGCCCGATGCTGTTGGCCGAACTACCCAACCCATTGGTAAACCAATATTTAATAGAGGGGCTTCGGCCAGCATTAAAGAAACAGGTACAGTTAGTCCTTTTCGGCTGGAAAGGAATGACAACCAACGAGTTATGCGACAAACTGGAACAATGCCCGGGCTCCTCCTTAGAGGAGAAGAAGGATATTAAGGAGGAAATATTGCAAATGTATGTTCAGGAGAAACGGGCTCAATTTAATCAAAATAAAAAGGGGGATCAGAGTCAGAACTACATACGCGAACAGTGCCAGAAGTGGGGACCTGTTCGAGGTTATGAGGACCTTGGGAGGAGCGGTTTGCCTTTCTATAGGGGCCAATTCCCCAACGGAGAGTGGATCCACCGCGAAGGTAACCTCTGCGAAGGTTGTACTGCTGAGGACTTAGGACTAATTAATATGGACGAAATAAAACAACAATGGACAATACCACCCCCTCTTCCCCCTCCTCCTCAAAACCCCCAAACTTGGACCGTAGAAGGGCCCCCTCCCCAAAATTGGTATCCACCAAGACCCCTTCTCCAAACCCCTGGACCACCCCCCAATAGTGGGATGCAGAATGGACCAAGGGGGAACTGGGCCCCGCCTTGGGGTCCGCCGCAATGCCAACCAGTAAACCAGTCACAGTGGGGAGCGCCAGAACGCCGGCTGGGCGGAAGGGGAGCTGTAGTGGGACGACCTATGCCCTCCGCACCACCGGTTCCGCAGGAACCGTGCCATTATTGCAAGCAAATGGGACACTGGATACGTGATTGCCCAAAGGCTCGTAAGGGGTTTCCGCCCCAATACAATAGAGGGGCCTATTGACGGGACGCTGGCGGGTCGCCCAAGGAGTGTCCTCTCTTGACCATGACACCGGCAGAGGAACCGACCTTGATGTTGGACGTGGAGGGAAGACAATTAGAATTTCTCGTCGATACAGGCGCGACTCGCAGCACAATTAACAGGGGGCAATTGCCCTCTTTGCGCCCTACGGCAAGGAACATTCAAATACTGGGTGTTTCGGGTTTACCCCAAGCGCTTCCTATTTCGGAGGAGGTGCGAGTAACATGCGGCCCGCTGGAGGCTAAACATGCTTTCTTGATGACCACTACCGCCCCGACAAATTTGTTGGGACGGGACTTGTTGTGCCGATTGGGCTGTCAAATCTCATGTACAGAGGAGGGAGTTTTCGTAGACGTCGCGGAATCTAAACGCGACTTGGTAATGACGGCATTGTCTCGGCCCGGCCCCACCGTGTATTGGTGGCGCATGGATGACGGGGCTCTGGCTACCTGGACGCATATCATAGATAATGTGTGTTTGGACAGTTCAGTTCTGCGAGATTGGCTACAACTGCACCAAATTTCGATAAAAACCTTAAAGGATAATCCACCCCATTGCACTGCGTACTATGATGCAACGGGCGACGACGAGAATTATCGAGAGAAGGTTAAGGAAAAGCTGGGCGAGCGCACGCCTCTACACTTATCACGGATATGGATCGGCCGTGAGGGAATAGGAATCGAGGCAGTCCTAACCTCGAGTCAGCGTGCGTTGACCCAATACCCCGAAGGAGTGGCCGCCCATGTTACCCTCACCACTGCCAAGGGGTGGCCGCTGGAAAGTGTAGGTTGGATGGTGGGGAGGTTACGAGAAGTCCCCTTACAAGGTTATCGGAGTAAGAGAGGCCGCTGGACTTTGAAACGGCTCCAAAATGGCGAAGGGTTCTCAATTGACTTCAAGACACAACGGAGGGATGGAGTGTTCGAAGCAACTGAGTTGCCTCCTAAGGGCACTTATGCCATGAGGGCAGTGCTAACGGACCCGGGTGAGTCAGATTACCTCCTAGCGGAGGTGCCAGACAATTTATGGCCTAAAAGCGACGGTGAGGTTGGGCGGATGCGAGACGCCAAACCCCTAGTGATAGCAGTGCAGCCGGGGATGCGCTTGCCAAACGTAAAACAGTATAAGCTGCGACCTGAGGCGGACGTAGGCATAGCACCAGTAATTCAATCCCTAGTGGAACAGAAAATTATCGTGGAAACTAACAGCCCATGTAATACACCAATTTTGCCAGTAAAAAAGCCGTCGAAGGACAAATGGAGGTTTGTACAGGATTTAAGGGAGGTGAACAAGGTGATACAGGGCATACACCCATTAGTTCCAAACGGAGAAACCCTCATGATGTCAATCCCGCCGGACGCAACATATTTCACAGTTATTGACCATTGTTCTGCGTTTTTCTCTGTGCCCATCGCGCCTGAGTCACAATACTTGTTCGCTTTTACCCATAGGGGGCGCCAGTATACTTGGACAGTACTACCTCAGGGGTTTTCAGATAGCCCCACTCTGTTTTCCCGGGCGCTACACCGCGACCTGGCGGATGTGGAATTGAAGGGAGGGTCAGTGTTGCTGCAATACGTTGACGATTTGTTGATTTGCTCCCCTTCAAAGGAGGCGTGCGAAATGGATTCCATGGCCCTATTAAAGGCCTTGGCGGCCAAAGGCCACAAAGTAGGCAGACCGAAACTTCAGTTTGTGCGGAAGGTTGTAACTTACTTGGGACATGCCATTTCGCACGGAAAACGAGAATTGGATGCTGGACGAGTGACCGCTATCATGGAGCTGCCTCGCCCTCGCTCACAACGGCAAATGCTGCGCTTCCTAGGTATGACGGGATATTGCCGCACTTGGATACTTGATTTTGCGCTGCTGGCTAAGCCACTATACGAGGCGACCAAATCAACCGCCTCAATCGAAATGGTATGGACGGATGAATTGAGGCGATGTTTTGACGGGCTGAAAAAGGCGCTGGTCACGGCACCGTCATTAGGACTCCCGGATTATGCGAAACCATTTACCCTTTACACTCACGCCGTGGGAGGTTTCGCCCAGTCAGTTTTGACACAGACCCATGGGGATAAGGAGTGGCCGGTAGCCTACTTTAGTAAAAAGTTAGATCCGGTCGAACAAGGGTTTCCGGTGTGCCTGCAAGCCGTGGCAGCGGCCAGGTACGCAGTAGAAAGAACAGCGGACATCGTTATGGGACACCCAGTAACGCTACGGGTACCGCATTGCGTCACTTCGCTGTTGTTACAGCGAAGCACACAGCATTTGTCGAACACTAGATTAATGCAATACGAATCCGCACTGATCACTGCAGCCAACATCAAGATCGAACGTTGCACGACACTCAACCCAGCCTCACTGATGCCCACCCCTGAGGAGGGCGAACCCCATGTGTGCGCCGACGTGGTGCAGCTAGTCTCCACGGTGCGATCGGATTTAAAGGACAATCCCTTAGAATACCCCGACTGTACATATTATGTCGATGGATCAGCTAGGCGCGCATGGGACGGGTCCCTGTTGTCCGGGTACGCCGTGTGCTCGGATAGCGAAACGGTGGAAAGCGGGCGTCTTCCACCTACATTTTCCGCACAGCAGGCGGAGCTGTGCGCCTTGACCAGAGCGTGCAGCTTGGCGGAAGGCCTTGCCGTCAACATTTACACAGATTCGGCCTACGCTCACGGCGTAGTCCACGATAAAGGGGCCATCTGGAAGATGAGAGGTTTTCTCACATCTGCCGGTTCAGTAATAAAAAATGGCGCGTTGGTAGAAGGGCTCCTCCGAAGTATTTTACTTCCCCGCGCTATCGCGGTAATTAAGTGTCGTGGCCACCAAAGGGCGGACACTGACGTTGCCCGGGGCAATGCAAGGGCGGACGAGGCGGCAGGAAAGGCCGCCAACCAACAGATAGAACGCAACATGCCGATGGTGACACGAGCAAAGGCGACATCTGCACAGATTGCTGACATACCGACTGTGGGACCACCCGCCACACCAACTAAGGACGATATCATAAATTTGCAGAATGCTGCACCGACGGCCGAACACGAGGACTGGCTCAAGCGAGGGGCGATACGCCTCGGGCCAGGAGAAATATGGACCCTTGACGAGAAACCTATAGCACCCCAGGCCTTACTGCCTTGGCTGGCACGCATGGCTCATCAGAATGGTCATGTGTGCCAGAGGGGGGTGATGGGACAGATAAACTACACTTGGGCAGCGCCAGGACTGTCACGGATTGCATCCGAAGTGTGCCGATCGTGTGTGGTCTGCCAGCAACACAATAGAGGGGCGCCGCCGAGACATGCACATGATGGGGGACGGCCCCCGCCTAGTGGGCCGTTCGCAACTATCGAGTTCGATTTTACAGAATTGGAACCAAGCATGTCGTTTCGCTATGTGTTGGTAATCATAGATACGTTCACCAAATGGGTCGAAGCTTACCCATGCGTCAAGTCTGATGCCCCGACAGTAGCGAAGCGCCTCGTAAGGGATTTTATGTGCAGATTTGGCATCCCCCAGATAATTTCGTCAGATCAAGGGGGCCATTTCACGGCGCAGGTGGTCAAGGGCATCCTGAAGGCGTTGGGCGTTAAACAGTCCTTCCATTGCGTTTACCACCCACAGTCATCGGGACTTGTGGAACGAACGAATCAGACTTTAAAGAATAAACTAGCGAAACTTTGCGCAGACACAGGCTTGAGGTGGCCAGAGGCTCTCCCGCTTGCGTTGATGAGCATCCGTTCCACCCCGGGTCGCACTACGGGCCTTTCCCCCCATGAAATATTAATGGGACGACCTATGAGCTTGCCCGTTTCAGCACCAACAGACATGTCCACCCTTGCTTTGCCAGTAATGGATGACATGCTTTTGAGATTTTGCATAGGCTTGTCCAATGTGGCACGCAGCATCCATGCTCGAGTACGAGAGGCGCTGCCTGAACCAATAGGCCACGCCATCCACGACTTCCAGGCCGGCGACTGGGTGCTCGTAAAGCACTTCACCCGCAAGGCTGCTTTGGAGCCACGGTGGAAGGGACCATTCCAGGTGCTACTGGTCACACCGACGGCAGTCTTCTGCGAGGGTAAACCTTCGTGGATCCACGCCACCCATTGTAAGTTGTCCATTCCCGCACCACAAGTCACACAAGACATCGCACCTCACACTGCTAAAGACACCGCACCCCACACAGCTGAAGACAATGCACCGTCTAGGGCACCACAGTCTCCTAAGGGCGGCGATGACGGTCATGATGATGGGAATGCTGGGGAACTGCCGAAAACCCCCTGCCCAAGATAGGCTCTTGAACTTTGAACTATCGAGAAAGGACCTCCCCAAGTACCCAGGACCCGACAACTATTCAGCATTTCCCCTCTACCCCGTCAAGTATATAACGGCTCGCAGGGGAGACAAAATAGCGGTGAATTGCTGTAACTTGGAAACGAGCTTTAAGTGGTTATCTGTAAGATGGGTGGAAGCTATAGTGGTACACAATAACACACCACAGGCACGCATGACAAGAACACGCCTAGTCCTGACTAAGGTGAGGAAAGTGGAAAATGGAACATACACAGGGGACATAAGCAGTTGATATGCCCCAGGATATCGATGGGGCAAGGGCATTGAGAATACTACCCTCATGTTGCGTTATACCCCCATTGGTCCGGATACAACAATGATACTCGAATGTGGAATATGGCCCCCTCGCACGATAATCCCTAATGGAACTGCATCTTACCTTCGACCTAGTTGCGCCGCTTACGTCATTAAAACCCCGCCTGCCCAGAAAGTAAGAAGGAAACCAGAGGAGAACACATACTGGAAGGTCGCACGGCATATGGCCACAATACAGAACAGGACACGGTGTTGGATGTGTATGCACCTTCCCCGCACCAGCACAGCAGGAATACCAATGGTAGTGTTACCCCTATCACTCAATGATTTGTGCTCGAAGCCACTAGACACCAAATGCCTTAGTACAACCCTGACAAGCCAAGGTTCTGACGAAACCGCGTGTAAACGAGTTTTCCAGTACTCGCCCCCCATCCAGTCCCGACACTTTGAGGAACGTCCGGCGCCGGTTTGGGTTAAGCCGGCTAAAGGGGCCCTCTGCTTAGAAGGAAAGGGCCCAATAACGGTAGGCAAATCTGTGTGTAGAGATACCCTCCTCGCGGACCCTAGGGAAGGGAAACACATGCTGTTAGTAAATGTTACAAGTTCACCCTTACATAACCTCACACACCTCCAGTTGGCATGGGAAGGGGAAAACGGAACAAACACTATCGTAGACCTTCGCACTTGCATGACCACTCATTTAGTGGCTCCACACGGAACCATGTTTGTATGCGGGAACAAAGCTTACCCGTATTTACCTGATAATTGGGGAGGAATTTGCTATCTAGGATCAGTTTTCCCAGAAATGGAAATGCGACAACACTTGTATAATACCCCTGCACTCATAAGGACACCACGAAGCACCTATTGGCACGACGACGGTACCACCACCTTACATGGCGCTGATTGGGAGAAAGCCGTTAGTTTCTTCTTCCCATGGGCTGGGACGGTCATGAGCAGTTACCGCATTGACAAAATTGCGTTAATCCTAGAAAGTGTGGCCAACGCCACCGCTACAGCACATGACGAAATGTTGGACACAGTTGTCCACCTGCGTACAATGGTTATGCAAAATAGGGTTGCGTTAGATATGCTATTGGCAGAACGAGGAGGGGTATGTGGGATAATTGAGGGTAGATGTTGCACTTTTATTCCTGACCCCTCACAGGGGGTCAGCGCTGCTATTATAAGGTTAAGGGAAAGTGCTCATACATTGACAAGGGATCGAATGGATCGGGAAGCCTCCCACCAGTGGCTTACCGACTGGTTCAAAGGGTGGACAGGTACGATAGTAAAGTGGGTACTGACCGCCTTGGCAATAGTCCTCGGAATCGTGGTTAGTTGTGTAATAATCAAGGCTTTAGTCCTTGCGTGTGTGAGAAAGTTTTCCACAGGATGGACTCTGAAGACGACAACAGAAAAGGCCATGGTGATGATCGACAAGCTGATCGCAGGTCCAGATGACACACTGGCCGTCGACGTGACTGCAGACCGCAGATCCTGGAACGACGACCCGAACGAGCCACTGGGCCGCGACAATGAGATCTCCGCTTCCGAAGATTGTTCTTCCATTGTTGATATTACCGATAATGATGTCGATTACACTTTTGCGGACCTCGAAGCATTTCAGGCTGCCAGGAGGCCGTTTACTCTGGGCCCCAACACGTCGCATGCAGACGTCAACGAGTTCCTAAGGGACTCCTCTCGTTTCTTCTCGATGTGCAAGGCCGTGACTATTGGTGGCCGCCGACGCCGCCGGCCTACGCCACCTGAGAATAATGTTACTGATGATGTTACCAATGATGATGTGGGCCACTTGCAAGGGTCCCCGACTGATGTTTATGTCTCTATGCAGGCCTTGCCTCTTTATGTTTCACGAGCTCACCTTTATGTCTCACAAGCCCACAGTGAGTCAAACGCCACTGACCCAGTCCGGGATTTGGACCCAGCTGCTAACCCAAGCCCGGATGGAGAGGAACTCGATCGTGGAGATACTCTGAGTTCCGAGACTGATTGTTTTACGAATTCGTCCAGAGATAGCAGCGATGCAAGCAGCATCGCCTCGGACGATCTCGACTTTGACCCAAAGGAAGTTTCTCTCCCACCTTTGGACCGTTATGCTTTATTTTATGGCCATAGGTTTGAGCCACCTGATACTGACGATGTTGTGTCTTCCCCAGATCACCAGCACGTAAGAGACCTCATGAACATGAATATCGATTGAGCGCTGGAGATCTACAAGGATTTCACCTGGGGAAGCCTGGGCGAGCTCCAGTCGGGGGGGAGTCCGGCCGCACCTCTGTGGGCAAAGGGTGGGTCGGAGATCTTCCTGGGTGTGGACCCCGGTGGAACCAGAGGTCTTCGTTGTGGATTTGACGCGCTATTCGATCTTCATGCCTCTACGGTCTCACCTCATACACCCATCTACACCTGACTTACATCATACACCCACTTACACCCACTTACACCACACACCCGCGGATCTTCCTGCTGAGTGCGATGTGCGGTACGGGGTACGGGACATGCTCACTGGGCTGCATTCGCGCGGTACGTTACGTTTAGTGAACCCTTTACACTGTCTCTCTCACCTCTCATGGTGGATTTTGTATGCCATTTGATCACTCCGCTTTTCGGATTTACATTGCATACTCACATACAGACGCGAATCATCCTACTGAGTGTGTGTGGTGCTTTGGTACGGGACATGCTTACTGGGCTGCCTTCGCGTGATATGTTGAATGACTTTCCTGATTGGTTTTGTTTCTGCTTTGTTTGAAATAAAGGCCTTTGATTGGCTCGTAGATAACTTTGTATCTTAGATCCAAAAGGGCGGTATGTAGGGAGCTGTAATGCCCCTCCCCCTTTGTATATCCTTGCTGCTTTACCAATTACCAAGTATAACCAATTATATGTTTTGTTTTGACTGACTGCTGTACTCTTTTATAATGCTTAGTTCTTTCTTGTGCATTGAGGATGTGTAATATCCTAATAAGGAGTTCTTTGCCTGTGAGCTCTTGGCCTGCGTGGGCACAATCTCTAGTTCCCCTTCCCTGGCCTTGGAGGCAATTGTTATCTCTCTGCCTCCCTCTAGACTTTGCCAATATCCTGTATTTGACACATTTATGAGTGTCCCCTCCCTTTGTACTTTCCCAACCAAGGTTTCTATACAGAAAGTTGTAAACATGTTGCCACATATGGCTGACCATCTCCTTATCTGAGTTAACCTATGAGTGGCCTTGATGAGCTTCCTCTAACTAACTGAACAACAGGATGGGACTATGGTGGGAGGACCAATGAGCCCATTCTTTCTCTGTATCTTGTGAGCTAACCCCACCCCTGATCTTCCTTATATAAAGCAAGGTTTAATTGAATTATTTCAGAGCATCTTGTTGTAGTGTTGGTCATTCCATGTGAACCTTCCAGCGACACCTGCTCCCGCAAGCTTGTGTAATCGAGTTCTAATAAATATATCCGTTGCTCCTTTTCTCTGAGTCTTCTGAGTCCCAAGTTCTAAGTCTGAATCCAACATATATATATATATATACATATATATATATATATATATATATATATATATACATACATATATATATATATATATTGTTGTGGATTTGAGAATTGTTGTGTTTTTTTTAATCGTTGTAAGTGTAATGAAGATTGTTGTAAGATATCACCCTCCGTGTTATGTGTAAAGGTCAAAGGTCGTCCCTTAGTTAGGCCATATACAATCACGTAGCAAATCATAGATCTCCCTGTTCAGTAGTTATCTCCTTATTATGTGTATTAGATTAAGGCTTTGTCTTCCATTAATTGACACTCCATTGCACCGAATGCAAATAAGGTAGATTCCCTTCCAAAACCCCTTTTGTCATCAATTGCCAACTGCATTGGGCGGTTTTCTGCGTGCGGTTTTCTGCATTCGCCGCTGCTGCTTTGTGGTTTTCGCCGCAAAACTCCATTGAACATGTGGTCAGATCGGAGATGAAGGGGGAGGAGCCGCCGAATCCAGGGCGTTGGCTGCCGATCGTCATCACAAGGTGGAGCCAGCGAGCCCCGACCCGCCAATCAGGACCGGTGAGAGACCAGCTCGGGCGTGGCGCAGGTTGCTCTGGAGGCGCTATAAAAGCGCGCGTGGAAGCCTTTGAGGTGGTCGGAGAGAGAGATGCGGCAGATGAGTCCAGAGCGAGGGAAGTGACGGAGCCCCACGAGCAGTACCACGCAGCTTTGACTCCACCAGGCAGCGTTGACTCCACCAGGCAGCGTTGACTCCACCAGGAAGCGTTGACTCCACCAGGCAGCGTTGGCTCCACCAGGCAGCTTCGACCCATTACCACGCGGGAAACAGGATCGCTGGCATCGGTGGCCGTCGAGGTCCAGCCCGACGTCCCGTGCGGGATCAAGCCCGAACCATCTGCTCCAGCTGAACCTTCCTCTCTCCTTCCAGTCCTTCGTTCCTGCCTCCATTCCATCCTTCTGTGTACGTGAGTTTGTTCTGTGTGTCTTGTCCTTGGGGTTAAGTAAGACTGTAGTAGGTAAGCTAATTTGCACTGTGTCCTCTTCTTCTTCTGTAATGTATTTTATTATCTCTGCTCCTCCTTGGTTTCTTTTGGTTGTAAATAATAGCAAATAAATCATATTCGTATTTCCTACTGCTGTCTTCCTCTTCTTCACATCCGTCGTCTTAGTGATTTCCTTCATTGAATACCTGTGGCACGATTTGGCCAACGTTCAAGGATCGGGTTAGGTTCTGTTTATAGTTCGTGCCGCGGTTGCTAAAAACCGCTCGGCAATTAAAATCTGTCCGCGATACGAACGGGGCTGCACACCTGCCTTTCCAGAGGTAGCTGGGTAGCGTCAGGAGCGGAGATGGCCAGTGAAAATAGAAGGGGGGATTAACCCCCCCCCCCCCCCATAAGGGGAGTGCCGTACTCCAGTTCCGTAACAATATATATATATATATTCTTACGGTCTACGACCTTTGTTTTCTCTCTTCCTCCCCCCCCCCCCCCCCCTTTGAGTTAGACCAAGTGGTTTGGTCCATGGGTATAAAGCCTCTGATTGGCTGTGGGGCAGGGGAGGGGCCAGGAAGGTGATTCAGCAGGGGGAGTGGCGATTTTGGAGGAGGGTTCATGGCGGAGTGCATTTTCGGGTGTTGTAGAGTTTCCAGCTGCAATCTCTCCACCTGAAGGGTATGCTGGATCAACCGCCTGCAGCCGCCTCTCTACCTGAAGGGTGACTTTGATCGAACTCTTGCTGCCGTACCTCTACTGCCTTGGGGCCTACTCGTGGACTTGCCTACTCCGACCCTCTCGTGCTGGGGCTGCACTAGGGCCTACCACTCAGCCTGCCTTGGAGCCTACTGCTGGGCCTGCCTTGGGGTCTACTTGTGGACCTGCCTACTCCTACCCTCTTGGGCTGGGCCTGCACTGGGGCCTACTGCTGGGCCTGCCTTGGTGGCCTACTCTTGGACCTGCCTACTCTTGGACCTGCCTACTCTTGGACCTGCCTACTCTTGGACCTGCCTACTCTTGGACCTGCCTACTCTTGGACTGGCCTACTCTGGTTTTTCCCTCTCTTCTCCCTTCTTTGTTTTATGTGTAGGAAGATATTTTCGTGTGATAATCCATAAATAAAGACAGTGTGATTGAAGGCTTGGCTTGGTGTGCTTCAGGTCGTAACAAATTGGGGGCTCGTCCGGGATATGGATTATATGGTACCTGTCTTGGATTTTTGTTTTTTTCGCATTTGTAAGTTTTCTCATTGGCAGATAATTTGACTTTTGTTTACGGTGCTGGTACTTCTATATTACTGCAGTCGTACACCATGGCTGAGGAGATGGATTTTGAAGTGAAGGAATTTATGGAGAAGAAGCGGCTATCGGTGCAAGATGTAGAACTGTTACGTATGGTAGAGTTACGAACTGTAGCTGATCATCTCGGGGGTTAGTGGGACATCTGGTATGAAAAAGGCGGAGATTGTTTCGGCATTTGTCAGTCGCATGTGTTTAGAACCGTGGGTAAAATTGAGTGAAGCTTTGGAATTGGCCCAGATAGAATCAGAAGAAAGACTGCTCAGACTAAAGTTAGAAGACAAAGAAAGGCAACAAGGGTTTGAAAGAGAAAAAGAAGAAAAGCAAAGAGTTTGAAAGGGAAAAAGAAGAATGGCAATGAGAGTTTGAGTTAAGAAAATTAGAAATTCAGGTGGGATCGGCCCAACCGGTTTCCATCGATTCAGGTGGGGGTCCAAATGATCTCCACCGTTCCTTTGATGTGGCTCAGAACATTAGGCTTGTTCCCAAGTTTAATGAGGAGGAGGTGGAAACGTTTTTCCTGTCTTTTGAAAAGATAGCCAAACGTCTTCAGTGGCCCGTACAATACTGGACCCTGCTACTACAAAGTGGGTTCGTAGGGAGAGCCCAGGAAGTGTATTCAGCTCTGTCGGAGGATCAGTCAGAGAATTATGAGGCTGTTAAAAGGGTTGTGTTGTCAGCCTATGAGCAAGTTCTGAAAGCATACCGGCAGAAGTTCCGAACCTTAAAAAGACAGGCTGGGCAGACATTTGTTGAATTTGCGAGGGAGAAAGAAAAGCGTTTTAATCGGTGGTATCGTTCTCTACAAGTGGATAGGACCTATGGTAATCTCAGGGAGGTTATCTTGATGGAAGATTTTAGGAACAGCATCCCCTTGGACATTAGGACACACCTTATGGATCATAAGGTTGGTGAGTTGAAAAAAGCTGCTGTTGGTGCAGATGATTATGAACTTACCCATAAGAGAGGCCTTGGTTTTCCTCATTCTGGTACTATCTGGGATAACACGGAGGGGGTTAGTGAGGATCGGTCAGAGGGGGAGTGGACAGACCATAGGGGTCCATTAGTGTGGCCATCTCTGGGTAGACAGTTTGAGTGGTCGAGTCAGGCATCTCATCGGGGACCGGCCCCCACGTGTTATTACTGTAAACAGAGGGGACATCTGAAGTCGAATTGTTGGAAATTGCAAAGGGAGGAGAAGCAGGGAGACTCCGTTAGTCCTATTGCATTGGTTCAAACCAAAGTGGACAGCCACAGTGATCGTGCCCTTTCAGTTAAGGCTGAGGATACTGCGGACCTTGCGAGCCCCGTACATGACCGTTATAAACCCTTTGTGTCAAAGGGCCAAGTGTCTTGGGATGGGAAAGTCAAGTCCGTAGTTATTCTGAGGGATACTGGGGCCGCCCAGTCGTTGATGTTGTCTAATATTTTACCATTGACTTTGAGTAGTTCGGGGAAAGCAAGTGCCTTAATCCAGGGCATTGCAGGTCGTTATGTCCCAGTCCCCTTACATAGGGTGAACTTGAAATCTGATTTGGTCACAGGACCCGTGATGGTAGGAATAGTCCCCCTCTCCCCATAGAGGGTATTAGTTTCGTATTGGGAAATGATTTGGCTGGTGATCGGGTTTGTGTTTCCCCAGTCGTGAAAGAGAGATTCCTCGAAGAGACTGAGAACCCTAACCTTCGGGACTACGGATGTACTTTCCGGGAAAGACTTACCACCGCCTGCAATGTCACCAAGGAACATGTGAAAGTATATCAGCGAGTAATGAAGGCCCGCTTTGACCTGAATGCGACAGCTCATAATTTTAGGCCTAGAGACAAAGTGCTAGTTTTACTACCTCTGCCTGGGGAGCCCCTATTAGCGAAGTTTAGCGGTCCCTACTTGGTCGAAAAAAAGCTGAGTGAAGTGAACTACGTGGTGCTGACCCATGACAGACGGAAACCCCGCCGGGGGTGCCATGTTAATATGCTTAAAGGGTACTATGAGCGTGAGGCTGACCTCGGCTGGCCAATTGGTAGGTCATATAAAGCATCAATATATCGACTCTAGCGAATTAGACAGCATTGCTCTACAAGCCCCTGAGAGGGAACCGATGGGGGCTTTTAGTACAACCGTACCTCTTGAAAATTGTACATATTTCGGGTCGAGATAATGTCATTGCAGATGCTCTATCTCGAGCTTAAGAGATTTTTCATGCCCCTGCATATTAGCTATGATGCTTGTAAATGTCACAATGAGTGGTGGCTGTTTGTTTATTGCACTGTTTATGCTGTGTTAACACTAACCTGCCTTTGTAAAAGAAAACGTTTCTTGGGGAAAAAGTTTTCTTCTTCAAGGGGGGAGGTGTTATGGTCTGTGACCTTTCTTTTCTTCCCCCCCCACCCCCCCTCCCTTTGAGTTAGACCAAGTGGTTTGGTCCACGGGTATAAAGCCACTGATTGGCTGTGGGGCAGGGGAGGGGCCAGGAAGGTTATTCAGCAGGGGGAGTGGCCATTTTGGAGGAGGGCTCATGGCAGAGTACCTTTTCGGGTGTTGTAGAGTTTCCAGCTGCAATCTCCACCTGAAGAGTATGCCGGATAAACCGCCTGCAGTCGCCTCTCAACCTGAAGGGTGACTTTGATCGAACTCTTGCTGCCGTACCTCTACTGCCTTGGGGCCTACTTGTGGACTTGCCTACTCCTACCCTCTCATGCTGGGCCTGCACTGGGGCCTACCACTGGGCCTGCCCTGGGACTTACTGCTGGGCCTGCCTTGGGGCTTACTCATGGACTTGCCTACTCCTACCCTCTCATGCTGGGCCTGCACTGGGGCTTACTGCTGGGCCTGCCTTGGGGCCTACTCTTGGACCTGCCTACTCTTGGACCTGCCTACTCTTGGACCTGCCTACTCTTGGACCTGCCTACTCTTGGACCTGCCTACTCTTGGACCTGCCTACTCTTGGACCTGCCTACTCTTGGACCTGCCTATTCTTGGACCTGCTTACTCTTGGACCGGCCCTACTCTGGTTTTTCCCTCACTTCTCCCTTCTTTGTTTTATGTGTAGGAAGAGATTTTTCGTGTGATAATCCATAAATAGACAGTGTGCTTGAAGGCTTGGATTGGTGTGCTTCAGGCCATAACAATATATTGTTGCGGATCTCAAATTACGGCGCTCCCCTTACCGAGGGGGGTCTAATCCCCTCGTCTTTTAAGCTGGCCATCCGAGTCCTAGAAGATATCGCGCTCCTTTGCGGGGTTGAGATTGACCAGTGTGACTGGTCAATGGGTTCCCAGATACCTTCGCCAACCTCGCCGCAAAGCAGGGCGCTACTTCTGCCCGAGCCACGGACAAGATGGAATTTTTCCGAGCAGTTTAGCAATCCGAAGCTCGAGCCGTTAGCAGAAAGACTAACCCGATTCTGAGTGGTTCCTATATCGTGCCACCGATATTCAATTGGGGACAGGATGCAAGCAATCGGGTGAGAGGAACCAAAGTAAAGCAAGAACAAATATAATTTATTAAGTATGTACAAGAAACCCGAAAAGGAAATGAAAGAAGGGAATATACAAGAAGAAGAAGAAGAAGAAGCAGTGACACAGGGCATCCTTAAACAGTCTTATATTATCACGCCCAGGACAATACAAACACACTTACACGAATGGGGTGGTGGTGGTGGGAAGGAAGAGAAGGGTCCAAGCAGATGGTTCCAGGCTCCGGGTCCGGCGCAAAGAATGGCAGGCAGCTTCGCGTGTCATTGGCGCGCGACCTGACCGTATAAGTATATGAGGGACTGGGCTGCCGCATACATAATCTTTGTGCCAACTCTCTCTCTCCCAGCGTTCGTCTCAGAGGGTACCCTCGCGCAGGTCGCTCAAACAATGTGACAATCAATCGAGCACTCCCTGCGCAGTTCGTTCACAATCCGCATCCCCCGGCACAGTCCTTAATCAATGGCATCTCTCGCGCGCATCTCTCGCGCGCATCTCCCTCGCGCATCTCCCTCGCGCATCTCCTTTGAGGGCTTGGCGATTGCGCTTTTATAACCCGTTTAGAAATCATGCCGCGCTTCATCGAGCCACGTCTATTAACGAGCTCACCTCAGCCCTGGTTGGCTGGTGGGGGCTTACCGGCACACCCTGGTGGTGAGTTGACGTGGCCACACCTCGTTCTTGCCCCCCCCCCCCTTCTCCAAGCCTGACCTCGTGTTCAATGGTGGCTGAGCCAGGCAGCGAACTCTACTGGCAAGCCCAGGAACACAATTTGGAGGAAGGCTACGCCGCAATATGAATTGACAAGGGGACCTACACTTATTTAATTAATACAACGCAGATTCAACTATTGGGAACAGATCCTTACCTGAAACACATACTAATGAAATAACTAAAGAAGAAGCCTATGGTGTGCTATGTGTTGCTTGTGGCCTAACTAGGGTGCGACCTTTGATCTTTACATAAAAAATGGGAATATTTACAAGGGAATATTAGATATTTACAAAGTGGAGGGTTCTAAAAACCACAACACTGCACCCTCATTACCTCCAGGGCCGGCCCGGCCCGACCGAACTTTAACTTAGTGTAACACTCAGATGTGGTAACCCTCTACTATTAACTTCACCCTGAGTGCGACATTTTTAAAACAACTAAGTATGTCCCGCCTGCTGCGTTGCATCCTATCTATCAGACTCACGCCCACAGAATAACCGAATCACGGAATTGTCTTCAAAACTAAACATTGACAGTGGGGAGCATTATTTACAGACACTAGTTGGTATTTACACGCGAACCCAGGACCTGTCTTTTGGGAAACAAAAAGAAAATCTTTTTGAGAAGAGGAAAGGCATACACTGCACTGCACAGATACCACCAGCACCAATAAGCACCAATATTCGAAAAGCACCAAAGCACCAATATGCACAAAAAGCACAAAAAGCACCATCCGGTGCACAGTCATACACCCCAAGAAATAATCAGCAGATGACGTGCGATGTCTTCTCTGCTGGGCCGATGGTTCTGGACGACTTCTTTGCTTGCGGCCTATTTAATCATAAACAAAAAGGGCACAAAACGCGTCCGCTTTTTAATTATGGCCAGCAGGGGCCAACTGAGGGTGGTCCACCTGCATGGCTTAGGTGCCACCTTTACCGTGGTCCGCAAGCAAGATCTCCTGGCCACAATGGCCGGTCCCCAGCAGAGGTGCCAGGCCCCAAAATGTGGGGTCCATGAATGTGGTGCTCGGCCACAGACCTGTGGTCCATACGGTGGTGCTTGGCCACAACAACGTGCGGTCCATAAGTGTGGTACCGGTCCAGGCAGGCAGCAGCCAGGGTGCGGGCACACAACTGTGGGCACCTGCGCACTCCCCCCGGGC
This sequence comes from Myxine glutinosa, assembly GCF_964187855.1. Lineage (NCBI taxonomy): Eukaryota > Metazoa > Chordata > Myxini > Myxiniformes > Myxinidae > Myxine > Myxine glutinosa. The sequence goes on from NC_136270.1 coordinate 3,788,128, forward strand.
CCAAAAGAAACAAATCCATAAGTGGGGGAAGGAGGACAAGCAAGCAGCGGGGCAAGATCGCAAGGGCACAAAGCAAAACAAGGCAATGCAGAGTGCCTGGAGAACGTGAATGAGCGGAGCTGGAGAACGAGCGGAGAAAGCTCGTCCCTAGCGTACGTTCCCCCCCTGTCACCGAAACTACCCTTGCCCTTACCCCGTATTTACACCATTTACTAACCCGTCGCTATTGGCTTGTCTTCCCCATATCTCCCCTAATCCAAATTCGTCATCAATCCCAATTTCTCATTAATCCCTCTATGCCGAATTTACCATCAATCCCTCATAAGGAGGAAGAGATGGAACAATGAGCAATGTCACACCCACGTCATGATGCGTCTTACATACCAGACATTTGCACAAACCGGTGGTGTGGAGTCCTGTCACCTTGGTGAGTGGATGCAGATGGTGCGAAGAGACTTTCAATCCTAACTACCTTCTAAATGACTTTAACACACTTTACACTACCCGGGGTCTTTCACTGCCAAACCATTGGCCATTTTACACTATGTGGTTCTAAGAACCGAACTCCCATTGACCAAACTGTGGTGCTCACCAATTTGGGGTCTCACTCCCCCGATCCTACTCCCTGTGCCCTCGCACAATTTCAGGGCTGGGTCGTGTGGCGCTCCCAGCAGGCCCGCTCACCTGCACACCTCCGCCACTGCAGTTGTCTCCCGAGCTTACCTGCTCCTTACCCTAACCTACCTGGGGAAGGCCCTCCGGCGCTCTCACCCCCTACCGCCCTCTCTGGCGTCGGGCTACCCGGGTCCGTCCTCTGGATCCTCAGGCCCATTGAACAACTACTGGCTCCCAGAGCCTACCTGCGGCCTCACCTGGCCGACATACTAACAGTGGCGGAGTGCCCATTCACTCACACTCACTAACAGGCCACATGCCCAGCCAATTTACTCCACTAATGCACCAACACAACACTCTGTGCAACTACTCACACCACAGATGCCAAATATCCAACCACAATTTACCTACTCCCTCTACCTACTTTTAAATTACCCTGCCTGGGTATTCGTGAAGGGGTCCATCTTCCCCATCCACCCTTTTGCACCAACCACTCCACTCCACGTATTCCACACTACTCACTCCACACCATCCATTCCATACTCCATTTACTCCATGCTCCATTCACTCCAGACCATCTATTCCATACAACCATTCTTCATTCACCTGTACTTTCACTTGCACACCTTGTGTCCACACACCTGGTGGCACTTGCACACCTGGTGGCACCTGCACACCTGGTGGCACCTGCACACCTGGTGGCACTTGCACACCTGGTGGCACCTGCACACCTGGTGGCTCTTGCACCCTCCTTCCCTCCAGGACCATTCACTCAATACAATACTCAACTCAATGCACAATCACACCTTTCACAATACCCTGCTCAATCACTTCCTACACACACACTGCATCATCTGATCTACCTGGTTTTCCCTCTAACTTAGTGCTTCCCGTCTTCCTTTATACTATTGCACATCCCACGTCGTTATCATCCAAACTAATATACCTACGTCCCCTACTACAGGTATGATGTCGTTACTTAACTCTCATGTTACCTATTGTCATTTCTAAACCCTAACATTATCCAAGCCCTCCCTGGCTAGGTCTGCACCGCCATACTCCATAAACTATAGCTCATGTGCCCCCAATGTGTGAGGTGAATGGTATAGCTACCATTCGCCATCACTAACACTACTACCATCAATCGTCCACTACTCTGAGCCTCTCGGTACGTCATGACATTTTCAAAACTCGGCTTCGCAAAGCCGAGCAATGAATACGGGTGGTTTGTCACCTGTGGTTGGGTCCGTCCGGCATCCGATTCAGGGGAGGAGGTTTCGTCAGGCCAAGGCTCCAAGCACCATCCCTACGCGAGGCCTTGCGCTCCCAAGCGCGATGGCCCAGCCTTGCCCAGGTGGAGCGCCGCCACCACAAGGGGGCGCTGCTCCGACCCCTCTTTTTTCCTTTCGAACCGGGCCGCCCGCTTTGCCTGGCAAAGCGCGGACTCGACCGTGCAGGGTGGGGCCCGGCCCGAATCGTGCACGACGCTCCGAACAGGAGTGACGCGACACCGATCCCCGCCGGCTCCCGCAGCACACACCACCCGGCATGGACCGAGGGCTCGCGTTGGCTATACGTCGGGCTAGACGCTAACCCAGTTAACGTCGATGCCTTACTCGCATGCTCACATCCACACGTGACTCTTCCCATACTCACACATCCAGGTGTCTCAGCGCCTCTCATGCAACCCATACATTCTACCACTGTACTCGCTCATGCATTCTCTTTCGCTCCATACTCAGGTCTACTCATAACGCTCACCACACACTCTTGCGCACATTCTTGCGCACCCATTCTCCTCACACACTCTATCATCACACACTCCGTTCCACACCTCTCCTCCATTACGTCCTCCGTAACACTCACCACGGGCATGCACTCCTGCACATACCAACTCACGCGCTCCGATGTGCCCTCCCGCACACGTGCCACAACCAACTCACCCTCTGTATTGCAATCACCCTCACACATACACTCTGTATCGCATTTATCACACATACGCTCCGACGTGCGTCCGCTCTCGCACTCGGTATCACCCTCGCGCTTCGGCGCCGTTCGCACATGCGCGCCATTGCCATTCACACAGCGCACCACGGACCTCCCACAAACGCCCGGGTTATGCTGGAATCCCAAGCGCGCGAACATTCCTTTCGCGACAAACACTTTCCTGCAAAACCTCCCCGCACAATATACAGCGTGACTCACCTGGGCGCTTCTTCTTCCTCGCTCCAACACCACCTGCAAACTTTCATTGGGGTTAATAAGTACAGCATCACGATGCGAATTCAGACTTTGTACAATTTCCCTCTCTTCCTTCTGCGAGTGCTTTTCCAAGTCCGGCGTCTCTTCAATTCCAATTTCCACTACTATTTGTTCGGTTTTAATTTCTTTTTCCTTTCCCTCGACGACCGCTGGCTCTATTAAAATTTTCTCTACTTCGGCGGTCGCCGGCTTCCCCATACCCCAGGTCGCGATCTCTACCCCGGTCCACGTGACTTTGCCTTGCTCAACGTCGCTTCTCCCGCGCTCCTCCCACCGCGCCACCTCGTCACGTACAAATGCGCTTTTCCCGCTTGACCTGCGGTCAAAGTCCTTCCCCAATGCCTTTATCTGGCCACCTATTCGGGTTCTAAACCCTTCAATTTGATTTCCCATGTCATTTCTTAATTCACCAATTTGGCTTCCCATATCATTTCTTAATTCACCAATTTGGCTTCCCATCTCATTTCTTAATTCACCAATTTGGCTTCCCATCTCATTTCTCAATCCCCCAATTTGGTTTTCTAATCGCTCCCCCTGAGCATCCATCTATTTTCCATCTGCCTACTATTCTTTGCCATGTCTTCACCCGTCTTGACCATAAAGGCCCTCATTTGTATCATAAATAGGTCCCAGTCCGTTGGCACCGGGGGCTCGGCTATCGCGTCCCTGTGCGAGGCGCCGCAACCCTGCGCTGCCGCGACCACGTGTGAGGCGCCGCCGTCTTGTGCACCTGCAACCCCCGCTACCGCACCTTCTTTGCTTTCCTCCTGCATTACTCCCACCTAT